>NW_006159831.1:247179-250015 GCF_000334495.1 Tupaia belangeri chinensis | reverse complement strand
TTTTTTTTCCTTTTCCTTTCCCTTCCCTTTCTTCCACAGTAAACTTTTTCTCCCACATTTTATTGATTCACAAAAGATCTTAAAGTATGGATAAAGCTAGAATCTCGTAGCAAGTACTCTATAATTTTCTTCTGAAACAATTTTTGTTTCCTTCTTGCCATTCCTTTTACTAGACAGATGCATACACTAACTGATTTGCGGGGGGAAAAATTAGGTTAATTTATAATTGGCCTATTATTTGAAAAAAGCCACATAAGAATTCAATTCCTGATGCAAGGAAACAGCTACTATGGTATTTACGAACTTAGGCAAATAACCATTCTGCCACAAAATAAGAATGCTCACAAATACTTTACAATTCCAAGGAGAAGAAAGGGAGAAAACTTTATATTTTAATTGAAACAAACATACAAACAAACAAACAAACTCCTTTCTTAAAGGGGGGCATTGGCCCACATCAAATTGACATTAACCTGGCTTTTCGCTGGGTGTTTGGATGGAGGTCCTCTCGCCATAATCTTTACTCAGTTTACTTCAATTGTGAAGTTGGAATATACTACAGCCTAGCTTTCTCGTATATGCTTGATAAGCACAGACCGAGTGGATCAAAGGGAGAAAGGCTAGAAAAATCATTCACAAAAGAATTCTAAGACTCTTAGACCAGCTTGAATTGTAGCCCTGATGTTTGTGACATTTAAGATGTAAATCCTCCACTCACACTATTTGAGTCCTGTGATACCAACCTTCTCTGAAAGTGATATGATTAAGCTTTTAAAGTATACTCCCTCCACCCATCATACACGTACAGGCTTTAGGTAGAAAACATGGATTAAGCCACACGGTTTTCCTTTCAAGATGATACTGCAGTGCCCAAGGGACCCTGCACAGAAAGAACATCCCTGCTCTGTTCCCTTTCTCATAACATATTCCTTACTGCTCAATTAGACTAGGAATGTCCCAAGGGCACATCTTATATTTGAACATTAAATCTCATATAATTGCCTATATGTGTAACAGTCTGAATGCTGTCTAAGGCATCTTTCTCAGGAAAATGGTTTTCCACTGAAGCTCTTTTCCTAATTACAAAGTTCCTAATAATGGAATGACTTTGTATTTCCTAAACCCTGGCCTTTTGCCAACACAGCTGGCCTCTTTTGCGCAGTTACCTGTGAGCCTTCTGACTGATTATTTCACAGCCAGACCTCAGTGGGCAGTGAATGTCAGAGCACCTCATCTCCCTGCTTGTTAGGCAGACTTGTAGTCTAAGGCATCTTTCTCAGGAAAATGGTTTTCCACTGAAGCTCTTTTCCTAATTACAAAGTTCCTAATAATGGAATGACTTTGTATTTCCTAAACCCTGGCCTTTTGCCAGGACAAGAAGAAATGCCTGTAGTTGTTCACCATGGACTATTATCATGAGATCTAATAATAATTTTGGGGGTTACTGAAATCCTATTCATCCACGTGCACAGTGTAGCCGCTTTCTTCTCCATTCTCAAGAGGACCTTATCCCAAATTAGTTCTCTCCTTCTTTTCCCCACCCCAGAGTTTCTTAGAGCAAACAGCCAAAATGCCCTATGTGAAGCTCTCCTAAGACCTGCCCTTCCCCAGGGCAGTAGTAGTACAGAAAAAACACTCATGTTTTCACAAGATATACATGACCACTAGCTATGGAACAAAAGCTCCGTATCATATTCCTGCACACTTCAACCCTCCTCCCATGGGGAGATTCCAACTAGTACCCATGGGATTATCCTTAGAGAAACAGGAGATGGATAGATGTTGACAAGGAAAAGAATAGAAATGATATGAGACTCAAAGAGGGTTTCCCCACATTATTGAAACTATGCATTGGAAAAATGTATACATCAATAAAGGAACAACTCAAGATCAGGTCCTTGACCTGATAAGACAGCTGGATTCTACATAGCCAATCACATCACTAGAGTCCTAGACCCAGCAGCTTGAGAAATGAATCAGGTGGGTGTGTGTTCATGCACAAAAATCCCAAAAAGAGGCAGGATTGAGGCATGACTTCAATGCTTTCTCGCCCTCTCCCTGACTCAACATTTCTCTCTCTGGCAAGCACCTGTGTACTAAAGCAAAAGGAACACATGGAAAAAACCCAAAATGAAAACCCACAATCCATAATTGACACAGGCACTACTTTTCTTTTCATTTTTTTTCTCTTTAAATTTATTTATTTTTCACATTAATTCACTATTCATCATTACAGCATACAAATGAATTTTCCATCCAAAATACACTGCATATTGGCTCAATCAAACACATCAACAAACATGTCATCAGCAAATAATTTTCCAATTCTTATGTCTTGCATACTTTGCTTTTGGTTTTGCCGTCATTGATTCCCTATCCCTCACCCTCTGCCATGTCCCACCCTCCTCCCACATTGTCCATGGTTGCTTTCTATGCCTTCCCCCCACCCCATTTAATTGATTTGCTAATGAACTTAACTAGTCTAAATACATCCAATAGCTAGCACAGCTGATATATACCTGTACATGAACCCAAGTATGACTTGAGGCATAAACCGCAGTGAGTAGAATGAACATACTATACAGTAGTACCTAGCTGGGGCTATGTAGCTTGCTGCAGTCACCAAATATGCAGTTTTTTAGAATTTCGATACAAACAGATTTACTGTTTCTTTTTCTCCTGCCACTTTTTTTTAAAATTATTAACATTCATTCCCTGAGCATCATCACAACATACTAGATGTGGTTTCCCATCTAGACTAAACTGCATAGTGGCTTAATCAGGCATGTTATCATCAATAAAATGCCATTTCTACTTCCATACATATGTATATGTA
>NW_006159831.1:243069-245538 GCF_000334495.1 Tupaia belangeri chinensis | reverse complement strand
CTATTCCCAAACTGTATCTGGTATTTATAACCAGATACTTTCAATGGTATGTCAAGGCCTCTAAAAGGAGAGAAAAAAAGATAATCTCCTGTAAAAACACTAACAACGTTCTAAAACTGACCAATGCTCTTAACCAGCTCTGTGACTACCTCTAACTCTCTCTACTGCAACTCTTCCATCAGCATAGTATCTCCTTTACTGTCAAAGTTGCCATGCCCACATCATTTTACCTTGTCTCTCCCACGTTCTCTTGACAAATAACTTACGAAGACTAATCTTTTTCAAGAAGGACTCTACCTATAACGTTTACACCTTTCAAAGAGAAGACCATCACAGCTAAGAGAAAACATATTGCATACCAAACTTTGTCTCAGACAGGACTTAAACGCATTGTTAAGGACTTCCTTTACCCTCATGTAAGATCTTAGAAATAGTAGTTTAAATCTGGATTATGTATGTGGTTTTATTTTGCACTTTGCACCAACCAATACATATTCTGAAATAAAACCAAGAAATGATTTAATGGGCTCAATGAAATAACCTCTGTGGTAACCTTAGAAACCTTAAAAAGCCTTCTTCCTAAGAGTAAAGCTACTATAAAAATAATAGGAGTACATTTACGGGACAGAGGAATGGGTTATTTTCTGTTGAGGCTTACGAGAACAATGTCGCCAACTGGACAGGTGAAAAATGTATTCATGTTGGAACATTCACTTTACAAGCAAAGTGACATATGTGATTGAATGATAAAAGAAATTAAAATAAAATTTAAATCAATTTAAAACAAATACATATTAAAGGGAGAAAAATAATTTCACCTGGAGTTGCCAAAAAGAAAACATAAAAAATTCCAATCAACCAGTGAATGCTTACAAATGCCGGACAATTGCCTTTACCTTTGAAAAAGAAAATTTTAATCAAATTCATGGGGTTTTTTTGTTTGTTTGTTTGTTTGTTTGTTTGTTTTTACTTGTTGTCCCTTCCTATGTCTATTCATTATCCATAAATTTTCTTGAAACATATAATGCATGTATACTCTTTTCCCAAAAGGGAAGAATCCTTCTAGAAAAGTATATTGAACTGAAGGGTCACATAATAAAGGTAAAAGAACAAATTCAGATTCAGTCAGATTTTTCTTTCAGAAATGAACGTGACACCTTTTGGGGCCAGCAGGTGGCATGGTGGTTAAAGGCACTGGATTCCCACATGGCTGACCGTGGTTCAAGTCCTGGAACTGGCGGCGTGCTTTCTCTCTCTCTCTCTCTCTCTCTCTCTCTCTCTCTCTCGGCCTGTCTCTGTCTCTCTCTCTCTGTGTGTCCCTCTCTGGTCAAATTTAAATGAGCAAATAAATAAATAATGAATAAAGTTAAATAAAATAATTAAAAAAAACGAAAGTGACACCTTTCAGGTATAAACTTAACAGTCAAAATCAGATACAAATTAGAAATTAATATTACTAAAAAATAACCTTCCAATTTCCATAAAAATCCAAATAAATCTGGGACCAGCAGGAAGCATGGAGGCTCCAGCAATGGATTCCATATCGCCAACTGCCCAGTTTAGTTACCAGACCCAATGGCATGAAAATCATGCTTGTAGGTTTGTATGTGCCAAAATCCTGAGAGGAAAATAGAGAGCAAGGAATTGTGATGTGGCCATCCCCGCTGCAGCTGAGTTTTCACTATATATCTGATAAACACAGATTCCCTATAGCAACACTTAAATAAGTTAATTCATTCATGTTTTCCTCTATTCAATATCACACTATATCTTTTGACACTAAAAACAACTGCAGAAATAAAACCCATTATAGTATATTAGAAAAGGGACTAATCTCATTGGAAAGTAACCCCAAGACAGGAAGTCTTATGCAAGACCTAAGAGTAATAAATGAGAGGTCAGCAGGTGGTGTGGGATTAAGGTGTGGTGTGGGGATTAAGGTGCTGGACTCCAACATGGCCAACCACTGTTTGGCTCCTGGACTATGTGGCTTCCATATTCTCTGTCTGTCTAACTCTCAATCTCTCTCTCTTTCTCTCACATTTAAAAAATAAATAATAAATACAATTTCTGAAAAAAGAGTAATAAATGATATTGTAATCTCTAGACACTAGCGATCCCAAACTCTCAGATTCTTTTATTATCAATATCCATCACCTGGTAATCACTTACTGTATTTGTTTGCATAATGTCTTGTTTAGAACACTCCACTAGATCTACCAAGACAATATCATTTTGCTTTTACCTGCCATGAAAGGAACATTATGTGGGCCACTAATGCCCCAAAATTATATAGTCCCAGTTTCTTGTTTCAAATGTTATAATCGGGCCTAGGTGAATTAAGGTGAGTTAAATTAACCACAAGATTAAGTCCACATTTACTATGCTGATGATCCTCTCCTCTACTCCTCAGATCTACAGGCCTCTAAGAAAAATGTTCTTTATCTGTTCAACCAACTTGAGTTAAAG
>NW_006159831.1:235026-241243 GCF_000334495.1 Tupaia belangeri chinensis | reverse complement strand
TGACACGGCAGAGGGTGAGGGCTGGGGAATCAAGGATGGCCAAAAAAGGCCAAATAAGTACGAAATAAGAAATGGAAAATTATTTGTTGATAACACGTATGTGGATGTGCTTCACTGAGCCAATATACAGTGCATTCTGGATGGGAAATCTCACTTTGTATGCTGTAGTGATATATAGTGAATGGACGTATATAAATAAATTTAAATTCATAAAATTAAATACCCCTGACAATGGGAAGAATCAATCTACAGACCTTCACCGGTCCTAGGCTAAAAACTTTCCTGCCAGCCCACGTAGTGTACCTGCCATCTTGAAAATCCAAATTATATGCCAACCTCCTAGGCTGTCATGGCCAGTGCATGTGTTTTCTGATGGCGCCTGCACCTATCCCCCTTCAGTTACTTTCTCATGCCTGCTCATCTCCTAACAAATTACCCAGGCTCAACCACAAGCTGATTCTAGACCAGAGGTATAGGATAAAGTAATGAGACCACGGAGACTGGCTGGGGAGAGAGAATGCCACCACTCTCTCTAAAGCCCACAATGCCCAAGCCGTAACCATTACCCAGGAGTAGACCTCACAGAGAGTAATCAAGCGTGACTTTGGAGGAGCAGGAGAGATTTCCTGAGAACTTTTAGAGGGTATGGCTTCGACCTACAAGAGCAGAGAAAAGCCAACTGCTTAGATCCAATGAAGTGCTGGGGGACTTCTCCCTCCCCCAATTCCCCTCGGAAGTAGAAAAACTCTTCAAAACTCCAAAAATCATACCACTGCCATGGATTGCAGTAGACTAGTCTCATGTATAAAAGAACAAGGAAAGCAGTACAGAATTAACACACATTTTAGGGAAAGCACAAGCACAGTCAGCTTTGTGGGAAAAAATAAAGTTGGTCTTACCAACTCAGCCCACTGCAAGCTGAAAAGAGAGTTACACTCTTACACGCTAATGACCAGGGGGAGCTCCATCTATAAGACAATCAGATTTCCACAGCCTCAGATAAGGAAGAGAGAATTCAAAAGTCAGAACCCTCACCCCGAGATGGAGGTATGTGAAATCTGCTACCCATCTGGCGTAGAAGACAACTCTCCTACCAGCAGACTAAAGCCCACGTTGAGAATTCCTTGAGGCAACTAATAAACTCAAACAGAGCCCCTCTAAACCTTACTAAATTGTATTAAGTACAGGCTACACATCCCTGCTCTGATCTGGATAACACGGCTGTTTGCCTGGGACACATCTGAGACCTAAAGCTATACCTCCTCCCTGCTCTTATGGAACCTACTACAAAAATTATAAAGAAATGATTACCTCAGGAGATACCTATGAACCAGTGCAGAGACACAATTAATAGGAAAACACAAGGCAATCTCTCTCACACTCAGGAAGACAGTAACTCCTCACCAAGGAGTTACTTGGTTACAGATAAGTTAAAGATAAGTCAGGAAAAGAATTTAGAATTTTCATTGTGACAACACTCAAGGAGGTGCAAGAGAAAGGAAACTATTCCAAGAGATGAGAAAAGTCATTACGTAACATGAAGGAGAAACTTCATATAGACATGCACCACAAGGAAACCACACAGAACTTCTACAAATAAAAGATACAAGACATTCAACTCTCCTTCAAAACGAGATTAGAGATTAATAAATACTCACTAATTCTTCTAATGAGTATTTCAGAAAACAAAGAGAAAGTAAGAGCATAGAAAATCTCTTTAAAAATATTTATCATAAAACATTCTAGTGATAGCTCGTGGCATAGTGATTAAGACTATTAAGTCCCTTATGACTGACTTCAGTTAAAGACCTGGACCTGGTGACTTGAAAGTCACACTGGATGCATGTGGATGTGTGCCTAAAATTCCAAGAGGAAAAGGGATTATGGTGTGACCATCCACCCTATAGAATAGTTTTACTTTCTCTCTTTTTTTCATCTCTGTTGATCACTTGCACCCTATATCAAAAATCTGTTAAAACAAAGAGTGACCTGTAGACATAAGAATTTTTACATCAACGCTAGTTGACCAACCATGGTTCGAGTCCTGCAAATGGCGGCTTCAAACTCATGAGTTGGGCATGAGAATGTGCATGCCCAAAATCTTAAGAGGATAATGGTTTAGGAGTGACCATCCATCCAGCAGGATGATTACTCACTTTCTGGCTATGTCACTGGACTACCACCTAGTCGACAGTGGTTCGTGTCCTGGACCTGGTGACTTAAAAACTCATGTTGGACGCATGTGCATGGCATGGCCCAATCCCGAGAGGAGAAAGAAGGAAGAGACCGTGGCATGGCCATCCCCAGGGCAGTGATTTCTCACTTTCTCTCTCTCTGTCTCTCTCAGACATTCTTGTGAGCGCAACGCCCTATAGCAAAGATCTCTCAAAAACTGAAAAAAAAAAAAAAAAAAAAAAAAGGCTTTTACAACTGAAATGTAGTGAGCTCTGCTTTTTCTCCCATTGCCACTGACTAAGCCCTAGGTGAGGGAACTCCTCAATGCTAGATAGCCAGACAAGTTGTAAGACCCAAGAGTTACAAAGACCTCCCTTACTGGTTGGCGGCATTCTGGAAAGAATTGAGATGACCTGAGCAAGTGCATCTGTGAGAATGTCACATGAGAATTTATTACCTGCTCATCCCAGACCGAATCAACTTCTGAGTCCCAGTGTACCCCTTAAAAGGCCCTTTTGTCATAGACAGCAAATGAGTCCCATTCGAGGAGTGAGGCAGATAGTCAAAAGGGAGCCTGCACATACCTTTGTCATTATCACTGGATTTGAAGAACTCTTCCAACAAGCTTCTATTGCCTTTGGACTCTGATCTTTTCCTGCTCAGTTTCTTCTTGGCAATGTTATCCCCCTTGGCAGTGCCCTCAGGTTGAACTGCCTGGCTTACTTGCTTCTTGCTCTTCCATACTGGTTTGTTCCCTGCTGCTGACACCTGCTGCTCCCACTGCTCATTAAGGTGTTGGAAGTTGCATTGCTTTTTACGATGTGGCCCTGTTAATTGAGTGTGAATCTTTAAGTTGGTCAGCTCAAGATAATATGGGTCTTTAAGTGCTTAGATAGATTGTCACTCACTCCCAGGAGGTTAACAAACCGTTCCAAATCCTAATAAGGTAGGGAATGTTGTCCTGCAGTCCCAATCTCGGCTTTAATTTTTCACCACATTTTAGGAGGGGATGACTATTAGAGTTTAGCAATCTCTCCAGGTTCAGCTCTTACATCTGAATTTCAGGAGAAGAGGGGAGTCGAGTGAGCCTCAGTGGAATCCCTGAAGTTTCAAGAGGGTAGTGGATAAGCCTCACTGCTGTAGCCGTGCTTTCCTTTCAGCACTTGGGATTTCCTAACTCCTGGGCCTATGGTCACTACTGGTGGACAGGAGATGTAGTACGTCCACATCTCCCGTTCACTCACAGGGGCCACAGGCACAGGCCTCCCCAGAAGAAACCAACCAAGAAAGTTACCTTTAGAACGTCGTGGTTTGGTTTTCAGCAGATGGCCCTCTGACAGCTCTTCCATGACGTTCTCAATGTTAGTACCGTCACCTGATACTTTGCGTTTTCTGTCTAGCTGAAATTTGGGGCTTTGCAGTACGTCCACTGCTACCTGTCTGACAGGCAGTTCACTCACAGGCTTCTGCTCCATGAAGTCCTTCTCTATAGGAAGACTTTTGCTTGCTGGGCTTCAAAAAGCATGTTTGTTTCCATCACTGTTCTCACCTAGAGCGAGGAGAAAACAAGAGTGTGAAGAATACATGACTAAAGGAAAGATTTGGAGATCAGGTGGGATACCTGCTCCGTAGGTTATTTGCTACTGTCAGTCTTTCTTTAAGGTCAAGATCCTCCCTCACTGAAAGCACAGGATCCTCAAAAATAGAACTTCTCTGTCCACTCATTGTGAATCTAAGAGGTTCAGTGGCTTGAATTACATGAGAGTACTAGTTTTGATTCCTAGTATAATATGAAGGCTGGGGACCATGAAATGTAGCCAAAGTCAGAGTGAAGCTTAGCCTTGTAGATAAATGCTGCTAAAGGTGGGAATGGCCCCAAGAGAAGGTAAATGATGGTATGTAGGCCTAGTAAACACAGGCAGTGATTTTTTAATTTTTATTTTTGGAAAAGTTTTTGCTGTAGGGTCTGTGCACTTGCCAGACAGACAGAGAGAGACATTCAGAAAGCAAGAAGGCATGCATGTAATCCCAAAGTCACTGAAAGGCTGAGCCAGAGGGTAATGACCATGAGACACTGTCAAAAAAATAAATCAAATATATCAAAGGAAGAGCATGCTGTGAATAAAAACAAATGTAACACTCAAACAAAAAAAACAGGCAACACACTGAGGGCAATCACGACCTAAAGCAAAACATGCCTTTCTCGGGCCACTTCAAAAATCACTGCCTCTTGGGACCAGCGGTTAGCGTAATGGCTATGTCGCTGGACTCCTACATAGTCGACCATTGTTGACGTCCTGGACTTGGTGGCTTAAAACTCACGCCGGGCACATGTGCAGGCATGCCCGAGATCCCTAGAGGAGAATGGAAGAGAAGGGATTGTGGCGTGGCCATCCACCCTGGGGGGTGATTTCTTGCTTTCTGTATGTCTCTGTCTGTCTGTCTGGCAAGCGCACAGACCCTATAGCAAAAACTTTTCCAAAAATAAAAATAAAAAAAATCACTGCCTGTGTTTACTAGGCCTACTTATACCATCATTTACCTTCTCTTGGGGGCATTCCCACCTTTAGCAGCTTTTATCTGTAAGGCTAAGCTTCACTCTGACTTTGGCTACCATTGCTCTCAACGTTGAACAACTCTTCAAGAGTGTCTAAAGGCAGAACAGATGTGGCTGCTGCTTTCACTCTCACAAAAGGTTGGCAGAACCCTCAACCTCACTCACAATGGTGGACTGGAAGAAGCTCCTCCAGGGGATACCATCCCAAGACCTTGAAGGCACACTTGACACTGGATGAGCACCCCATAACATAGCCATGGTGGATCTTCTGTCATGTAGAGACAGGCTGCCCTAATCTCTGTTCCATGTGACAGATGCATAGGACTACTCCTTGGCTCAATGACAAATAAAGAAAGACTGTGAATTTCCCATTCACTCTGATCTCTCAACTCTTAAATACTCTGCCAGTTACCCCTGTTTTATGTTGCTTTCTCTTCTTTAAAATTTTAATTTACATTTTCTCAGGTCTTTACAGTGTACATTACTTTTTCCGACACAAATATCATGCATGTCAGTTAAGACAAGAATACTACTATATACATTATCATCATCAAATAGGTTTTCCTTTTTTTGTCAGTTAAGTATACTTTTATCTGTTTTTTCCTTTTCCTTTCCTCTCTTTTGTATTAATATATTCTGTCAACATTTTATTGATTCACAAAGATTTTAAAGTATGGATAAAGCTAGAATCTCTTAGCAAGTACACTATAATTTTCTTCGGAACAATTTTTTTTTCTTCTTGCCATTCCTATTACTAAACAGATATATACACCAACTGATTTGAAAAAAACAAAAATAAGTTACTCTCTATTTGGTCTTCAAAGCCCCATAAAAATTCTTGGTGCAAGGAAACAGATACTATGGCATTACAAACTTATGCAAATAATCATTCTGCCACAAAATAACAATGCTCACAAATATTTTTCTATTACAAAGGGAAATATAGAGAGAAAACTTTATGTTTCAATTTAAACAGAGAAACAAACAAACACTATTTTTAAAGGAGGAGGTTTAGGCCCACATCATATTCACATTAAATTCGGCTTTTCTCTGGGTGTTTGGATGGAAGTCCTCTCGCCATAATCTTTACTCAGTTTACTTCAATTGTGAAGTTGGAATATACTACAACCTAGATTTCTGGTACACACGTTATAAGCACAGACTGACTGAATGGATCAAAGGGAGAAATTCTAGAGAAATTATTCACAAAAGAATTCTAAGACTCTTAGGGGCCCTGCGCAGCGGCGGTGGGGCCTGCGCAGCCAGGGTTCTGCTCCTCGTTCTGCTGCCTCTTTGGGGCTGGCGTGTGGCCTCCCGGCCTGCGCGTGGCTGCCGGGCCTGTGCCTGCGCGTGGCCGTCGGGCCTGCACGTGGCTGCCAGGCCAGTGCGTGGCCTCCAGGCCAGCACGTGGCCGCTGGGCCTGCGCATGGCCACCGGACCTGTGCCTGCGCTTGGCTGCTGGGCCTGCACGTGGACACTGGGGCC
>NW_006159831.1:225528-234095 GCF_000334495.1 Tupaia belangeri chinensis | reverse complement strand
GGGATGGGAAATCAAGGAAGGCAAAACAAAAGGCAAGGTATGCAGGACATAAGAATTGGAAAATTATTTGCTGAGAACATGTATGTTGATGTGCTTGATTGAGCCAATGCACAGTGCATTTTGGATGGAAAAAAAAATAAAAGTAAATTAAAAAAAAAGAATTCTAAGACTCTTAGACCAGCTTGAATTGTAGCCATGTCACTTATGACTTTTTAAGATGTAAATCCTCCACTCACACTATCTGAGTCCTGTGATACCAGCCTTCTCTGAAAGTGATATGACATGGATATGTAACAACTACATTAGTAAGCTTCATGTACAACCTCAAAAGTGCACTTTTAAGCTTTTAAAGTATACTCCCTCCACCCATCATACACACACAGGCTTTAGGTAGGAAAGATGGATTAAACCACACGGTTTTCCTTTCAAGATGATACTACAGTGCCCAAGGGATTCTGCACAGAAAGAACATCCCTACTTTGTTCCCTTTCTCCTCAACTATACTAAGAATCTTCCAAGATCACATCTTATATTTGAACATTAAATCTCTTGTAATTGCCTATACGTGTAACAGTATGAATGCTGTCTAAGGCATCTTTCTCAGAAAAATGGTTTTCCACTGAAGTTTTTTTTTTTCCTCACTGCAAACTTCCTAATAATGGAATGGCTTCATATTTCCTACACCTTACCTTTTGCCAAAACAACTGGCATCTTTTGTGCAGTTACCTGTGAAACTTGGGACTGATTATTTCACAGCCTGACCTCAGTGGGCAGTGAATGTCAGAGCACCTCATTTCCCTATGCTTCTGTCTGTACAAAGACTAGAAGGCAAGGACAAGAAGAAATGCCAGTAGTTGTTCACCACGAACTATTATCATGAAATCTAATCATAATTTTTGGGCTTACTGAAATCCTGTCCAACCAGGTACACAGTGTAGCCACTTTCTTCTCCATTCTCAACAGGAACTTTTGCAAAAGTAGTTCTCTCCTACTTCTCCCAACCCCAGAGCTTCTTAGAGCAAACAGGCAAACTGTCCTATGTGAAGCTCTCCTAAGACTTGATTTTTCCACAGAATAGTAATGATACAGAAAAACACTCATTATGTTTTGACAAGATACACATGACCACCAGCTATGGAAGAAAAGCTCCATATCACATTCCTGGACACTTCAACCCTCCTCTAATGGGGCTATTCCAATTAGTACCCATAGGCTTATCCATAGAGAAAATGGAGATGGATAGATGCTGACAGAAAAAAGAATAGAAATGATATGAGACTCAAAAGAGGGTTTCCCCACATTATTGATACTATAGATTGGAAAAATGTATAAATCAATAAAGGAACAACTCAAGGATCAGGTTCTTGACCTGATGAATAAGACAGCTGGATTCTATACAGCCAATCACATGACTGGAGTCCTAGGACCAGCAGCTTAGGAAATGGATCAGGTGGGTCTATGTTCATGCTCAAATTTCATAAAAAAGACAGGATTGAGGCATGACTTCAATGCTTTCTCGCCCTCTCCCTGACTCAACATTTCTCTCTCTGGCAAGCACCTGTGTACTAAAGCAAAGCAAACACACAACATAACAAAGTGAAATCCCTCAATCTTTAATTGACACAGGCACTTCTTTTATTATAAATACACACACACAAAGACACACAAACTCTACCAATGTGGAGCACTGGTTACAACTTCTAAGGCATTTACCCCTAATAGTCAATCCTTAATGTTCAGATTCATGGTTAAGTAATTTTTTAGTTTCTTTTTTGCTTTTCACATTTGAGTCATATGTCTGACTGTATTTCAAGCTCACATTTATTGACTCAGAATGGGAATGAAAGAGTAGAAGTTTCCAAAACTATTTAATGTTACTACAAAACTGTCAGTTCAACTGATTTCATGAATTAGCTGAAACCCTCGCTATTTTCCTCCCAAGAATAAATTTTTTGCATTTTCTTTACTCACTTGTTGAAGTCTGACAAGTTCTGGTCACATGAATCTAAAAATTTTATGGCATCAGTTTAGTGCTTCTGTCTGAAAAAAAAGGTCACTGTCATTTCCACTTCACAATAAATACTGATATGCCTTAGTAATTGAGTTCCTATTTCATTGAGAAAGTAGTTCTGTGGGAATTAAGGTTCAGGAGGACCTTTTGTTCCAAGTTTTAGTTTGCTTTCAGCCATATGTTTGAATCTTAAATTCAGAACCTTTGGGATTAGCAGGTGATATGGAGCCTAAGGTGCTGGATCCCACACGACTGACTCTATGGTTCAAGTCATGAACCTGACAATTTAAAAATTATACCGACTGAATGTGGACGTATGCCAGGGCACCAACTTAGCTAGCTGGAATGCAAGCTACTGGGGCCACTCCCCTGGAGTTATGGTAGGCAGACTTTTCAGAAGTGCAGCCCTGCCATGGCTATAAATACTTAGTAGTCTGCACTTGGTCAGGATGGGTCAAAGCCTTCATTGCATGAACAGAAAAGGTCTGGAAAGTCACTGGTGCCCTTTTGAAATATAATTTAGTTTGGATTTCCCCTTATGATTGGGTCAGACAATGGCCCTGCCTTTAGGGCAGAAGTCTTACAGGGCGTGACAAAGGCCTTGAGCATAAAGTGAAAGCTCCACACTCCTTACCAAACTCAGAGCTCTGGGAGAATTGAAAAAATTAAGTGTACCCTCAAGTTCACCTGGCTAAGCTCTGTCAAAACACAAGATGCCCCTGGACAAATTTTCTCCCACTGGTCCTGCTCTGATTTTAATGTATACCCCCACCCCCCAAAGCATGCTTATTCTCCTTAAGAGATTCTTTTGTCCAGCCACCATCTTTAGGTACCCAGACCCAAATAGTTGACACCCGTTAGCTGGATGAGGCTGTTTTGATCCAGAATTTCTTAGACTTGATAAAGACTTTACAGAGAATAGCCCAAGTCACCTTAGAAAGAATCCCCATTCCCCTTGGAAATTGAGTACACAAACAAGAACCTTGGAATCTTGTATGGGTTAAACACTGGAAAAAAGAATCATTACAGCCCATCTGGTTGGGGTCATATGTTGTTGTGCTTATTATCCCTACACCAGTTAAAGTTACAGGGCTAGCCTCATGGATTCACTATAAAATAAAGTTAGTCACAGTGCCAGAGGACACCAGGACCTGGACAATGAGGAGCCACCCTGAGCTGTTGACCAAGGTGACTTTCCAGAGGGCCAAGACCTGACTGAGTCTATGGCCCTGAGGCAGTCACTCTGTAGGCTGAGCCAAAGGATAGACTGTAACTAGCCTCTTATCCACCTCATGGAATTAAAATTGATATCAATTTCAGGAAAAAAAAAAACCTTGAAAATACACAAATAAATGGAAGTTAAATAAACTACTATTGAATGACGTCACAACTACCAAAGAGATTAAGAGTGAAATCAAAAGATTTGTGGAAACAAATTATAGTGAGTACACGAGTTTCCATAATCTATGAGACAATGAAAAGCAGTCATAAAAGGGAAGTTCACAGCACTTACTATGCATAAGAAAAACGTGGAATGGACGATAATGAACAACATAACGTCATGCCAGAGGAAAGTGTAAAAACAAAAATTTTTAAAAAGTCAGGAGAAAAGAGATAATAAAGATTTCAACAGAAATAAATGAAATAGAAAAACAAACAAACTATGTGGGAAATACATGAAAGCAAAAGTGGATTCTTTGAAAAGATAAACAATAGTGACATAACACTAGTTAGACTAATTAATAGGAAAGGAACCAGATAAATCATATTTATAATGCCAAAGGCAATATTACAACATACAATAGAAATACCAAAACAACACTTAGGATAATATGAGAGTATATATGTCAACAAACATAGACAGACATAAAATCTACCAAAAAATTCTGGACACATACATTCTACAAAGTTTACTTAGGATGACATAGAAAGGCCTGAGTAGATTCATAACAAGAATGAGATTGCCCAGACTTTACCCTCCTACAACCCAATCTAGCCAAGAGCCAGGACAAGTCAATCACCAGCCATCTATATCTGAGTTCTGAGCAGTTCTATTCAAGGATTAGGACCACTGAAGACCTTCTGCCCAGACTTCACACTCCTGTCCTCCACATCTTGTCAGGAGCCAGGTTAGAGCACCCTATTTATTCTCTCTCTCCATTTCTATATTTTCTTTTTTTAATTTTTAAACTTCATAGCTCTCAGTCACTCTTTTGTCTTCCTAATGCTTACTTTTTCTCCTACACCACATAGGACAAGTCAGTCACCAGCCCTCTCTCTATATCTGAGTTCTGAGCAGTTCCATTCAGGGATTAGAACAACTGAAGGCATTCTGCCCAGATATAATTCTCCTGCCCCTTAGATTTAGCCAGGAGACTGGTTAGAGAATCCTATATATTCTCTCTCTCCCCATCTCTATTTTAATTACTTTTCATTTTTAAACTTCTTTTCTCATTGTCACTCTTTTGTCTTGCTAATTCTTACCTTTTTCCCATCCCTCTTAGGACAAGCTAATCACCAGTCCTCTGAATTGAGTAGCCCCTTTTGCAAAGAAAAATTTTTAATTAATTTTTTTCTTTTTATTGTTTTTGTCTTCTTTCTCTCGTTTTTGTTTGTTTTTCCTTTTCCTTTTCTACTTAAATTTCTCACTTTCTGCTCAGCCTTCACACACTGATTTTCTAGGCAGGTCTAGGTGCCAGTAGTCAATATCTGAATACTTTTAGGGTCAAATTAATCCTCAGTTTTCACTGAATTTGCTACACATGGAGAAAAATTATAGTGTTTATAGAGATTGCAGGTCACCTCCTCCTGTATACCCCTGAATACTTAGATTTAACTCAATAAACTAGGAAAAAACATATAATCTATTAGATGACCAGAAACCATGCAGAGGCATAAGAAATATGAGGAACTAAGAAAATATCTCTCCCATAGGGAAAAGAATAATTCCACATCTTCCACAGACAATACATGGAAACTCACAGAAATGTCAGATGAAGCATTTAAATATTCATAGTGACAAAGGTAACAGAGATGCAAGGGAGAGAACAAACTGGAGAAGCTGGAGAAAAGAGAAAAAATTCTACAATGTGAGGAAGTTCTTACGTACTCTGAAAGAGGAAATGCATGTCATAAAAAAGAATTAAACAGAATTGTTACAGCTGAAATCTGTAATACAGAAAATAAAAATCACCCTTAAAAAGTATTAAAAGCTGATTAGATCATACAGAAGGTCAAATCTCAAATGTAGAAGATGGAACCCCTGACCTAGAAAAATTCCCCCAAAAGACAAAGAAAATAACCACAAAAATGAGAATAACATCTGAGTAGTATTAAATACCATCAGTATTTAGAGGGCGAATAAACTAAAAATGGCATTGATAATTTATTCTATAAAATATTGAAAGAAAACTTTCCAAACCTAGAGATATCCAGACCCATGAAATACAAAGTAATCCCTGATAAAATTGATCCAAGAAAATCTTCTCTGAGTCATAGCCAGATTGGACAAAACCACAGACAAAAACAAGATACTAAAATTGGAAAAAGAAACATCAAGTTACTTTCAAAGGTTATACCATCAGGCAAACATCAGACCTCTCATCAGAAATACTGAAAGCAAGGGAGGAATGGGAAAATATATTCAAAGTGTTAAGTGAAAAACAATTTCAACCAAGAATATCCTACACACCAAGATTATCTTTCATATTAGAAAAAAAGACAAAAACATTCGGAGACAAACAAGGCTGAAAGATTTTACCAACACCAGACTAGTTCTCTAAGAAGTGCCAAAGGAATGCTATATACAAGGAAAACTAAAATCACATACACAGAAATAACAATACAAAAAAATAACCAAGAGACCAGCAGTTAGCATAATGGCTATGTTGCTGAACTCCCATGTAGTTGACTGCAGTTTGAGTCCCAGACCCGGTGGCTTAAACTCACACTGGGTGTGTGTAAGTGCATGCCCAAGATCCCGAGAGGAGAATGGAGGAGAAAGGACTGCAGGGTGGACATCCCCCAGGGAGGTGCTTTCTTGCTTACTATCTCCATTACACCAACTGCTAGTCCCCTGTTCTGAACTGATGATAGGTTCATCTACTTATATTTGAACTGAATCCTAACGTTTTTCCAGGCTTTTAGTCTTAAGCAAATTTCTCCTAGCATTTTTTTTTTATTTTAATCAAATAAAATTAAAACTTTTTTTATTATTACAAAATGCATTTTAAGGACCAGCATTTAGTATAAAGGCTATGCAACTGAACTCCCACATAGCCAAACACAGTTTCAGTCCCTGACCTTGTGGCTTAAACTCACGCCAAGCGCATGTGTGTGCATGCCCAAGACCTTGAGAGGAGAATGGCACATAAAGCCAAAAGAAGAGATATCTTCACACAAAGAAACAAAGGTATCACAGAAACTATATCTGAGCTATGTGTAAAAGATTCACCTTCTATGAATTCAGTCTTTAAACACTCAGATCTAAAATAAAGATCAGGGAACCAGCAGTTAGCGTAATGGCTATGTCGCTGGACTCCCACGTAGTCGACCGCGGTTCGTGTCCCGGACCCGGTGGCTTAAAACTCACGCCGGGTGCGTGTGCGTGCGTGCCCAAGATCCCGAGAGGAGAATGGAGGAGAAGGGATTGCGGCGTGACCATCCCCCCTGGGGGGTGATTTCTCGCTTTCTGTCTCTATGTCTCTCTCTGTCTGTCTGGCGAGCGCACGCGCCCTACAGTGAAAACTCTCTCCCAAAAAAATAAAATAAATAAAATAAAGATCACAGACACAGTAAAAATTAGGTATCATAGTCTAATCAATGTACCAAAGTAAATCTCCAAACACTGAAAATCAAGAAAAGTGCACCACAGAATTTTCTGACAAAGATTTAAAATAACTTACATTAGTGTTTTACAGATCCTAATGAAATATTAGACAACAAAATAGATAGCTAAATAAAACAAGGCAAATGAGGAATAAATAAAATGAGACTCAGCAAAGTGACAAACTATTTTTTAAAACAGTATTTCTGGAAGTAAAATATAAAATCAGTAAAATAATATACTCATAAGGCATGTTCAATGAGAAACAGTCAATTTTACTAGAGAATCAGCAAACTTGAGAATAGGTTATTATAAAATACTGAGAAATCAAAAAGCCCCCAAAAGATTTATTTACAAAAACATGTGGGGGGATGAACCATTGGCATAATGGCTATGTTGCTGGACTCCCATGAAATCAACTGCAATTTGAGTCCCAGCCCTGGTGGCTTAAACTCATGCTGGCATGTGTGCATGCATGCTCAAGATCCTGTGAAAAGAATAGAGGAGAAAGGATTGAGGTGTGGCCATCCCACTTGGGGGGTGGGGGTGAGGGGTTGGCATTATTTCTTGCTTTCTGCTTCTCTGTTTCTCTTTGTCTTTCTGGCAAACAGACACGTCGTATAGGAAAACACTCAAAAACAAAGAAACAAGCAAAAAACATGTGGGACTTAAGGGACATCAATTTACATATTACGGAAATCACAAAAAAATGAGCAAAATTAGGGAAGAAAATTTAAAGAATAATGCCATTCTTCCCAAGTTTGAGAGAGAAAAGATACAAGTTCTCCCTAGAAATTGCTTCCAAAACCATGTCCTAAAACCAAGATCGGTGGATACTGAAGTCTCCTATAGAAATAGAGTGGTAGTTCCGGACACCAGGCGGACTGAGACTGCAGGCCCGACCCTTCTGAATCTCCACGAATCCCCACCATTCTTCCTCCTTGGACCCCAGGTTGGTTGCCTGGGACTTTAAGGAGAATCTCCACCCCACCCCACCCCACCAGCAATCCGGATCGAGCCAGCCAGCAGTTCCGGACACCAGGCGGACTGAGGCTGCAGGCCCGACCCTTCTGAATCTCCACGAATCCCCACTGTTTTCCTCCTTGGAGGTGAACCTCCTCTGGCATGTGTGCATGCATGCTCAAGATCCTGTGAAAAGAATAGAGGAGAAAGGATTGAGGTGTGGCCATCCCACTCGGGGGGTGGGGGTGAGGGGTTGGCGTTATTTCTTGCTTTCTGCATCTCTGTTTCTCTTTGTCTTTCTGGCAAACAGACACGTCGTATAGGAAAACACTCAAAAACAAAGAAACAAGCAAAAAACATGTGGGACTTAAGGGACATCAATTTACATATTATGGAAATCACAAAAAAATGAGCAAAATTAGGGAAGAAAATTTAAAGAATAATGCCATTCTTCCCAAGTTTGAGAGAGAAAAGATACAAGTTCTCCCTAGAAATTGCTTCCAAAACCATGTCCTAAAACCAAGATCGGTGGATACTGAAGTCTCCTATAGAAATAGAGTGGTAGTTCCGGACACCAGGCGGACTGAGACTGCAGGCCCGACCCTTCTGAATCTCCACGAATCCCCACCATTCTTCCTCCTTGGACCCCAGGTTGGTTGCCTGGGACTTTAAGGAGAATCTCCACCCCACCCCACCCCACCAGCAATCCGGATCGAGCCAGCCAGCAGTTCCAGACACCAGGCGGACTGAGGCTGCAGGCCCGAGCCT
>NW_006159831.1:207295-220651 GCF_000334495.1 Tupaia belangeri chinensis | reverse complement strand
ATGATAATAAAAAATAAAAATAAAAATTAATAAAAAAACATAAAAAAATAAAAAAGAAAAAGAAATAGAGTAGTATTTGAACATACCCTATGCACACCCTACTATATACTTTAAATCATCACTGGATTACTTATAATATCTGCTGCAATGTAAATGCTAAGTACATATTTGTTATATGGTATTATTCAGAGAATGATGACAAGTAAAAGATTCCAAACATGTTTAATAGTTACAACCAATTTTTCTCTAATATTTTCCATTTGCAGTCAGTTAAAATCTTTAATGCAGATCTACAGATATGAAGACCAGTTGCACAAGTTTTAAAATAAAAACTCCATTAGGATAAATCCAAATTCATAACACTGAGATAGATTATAGTAAAACTACTCACACAGACAAAGACAGAGTCTTGTTATAAAAAGGAATTTCTATAAAATTATCAGTAGATGTCTCAGCAGAAACTTTACTGGTTAGAAAGGAATGGATGATATATTCAAAGTGAGAAAAGAAAAAAATGTCAAGAAAAATGCTAAAGGTAGTCTTTCAAAATGAAGTAGAAATAAGTACCCTTCCAGATAAAAAATGAAAGAGTTCAGTAACCTCTACATCTCCCTTCATGAAATTCTAAAGAGGGGCTCCTTCAAGGGAATGATGAACAGCAATATAAAGCCATATTAAATATAATGATTGACAGATAGAGCAGTGTAAGTATGTAGCTAGACAGCCAGGATAAATCTATAATAGGTAGGTAGATATCAGATGATTGTTAAGAGAAATAGATGAATGATAGATATATATAAGATAGATAGAACAAATAGACATGTGGTACACAGGTAGAATAAAAGGAAGGATGGATATATGATAAATAGTTGGATAAATGATTGACAGATGTAAGATGACAGAAAGATAGATAGATGATAGATAGATAGATAGATAGATAGATAGATAGATAGATAGATAGATGATAGATAGTAGATAGACTAGATAGATAGGTAGGTAGATTAGATAGATAGGTAGATAAGACAGATGACAGATGATTGATTGATAAGTGATAATATAGGTACATAGTAGATAGATAGATGAATGGATAGATAGATAGATGGATGGATAGATAGATAGATAGATAGTAAAACAAGTTATTTTGGTAAAGAATGAATAGCAATGAACAGCAATCTCCTTTCTAAATTTTTAGGCAACTTATCAATGAATGTTTTATTTCTGTCCTATTAGTAAGCTGCCTTTACTACTGTTCCCCTAATATAGGACCATCTTTGGTTCATTTGGGGACTTAATCATGAAGAGAGGGAGGACATCGATTCCAGAAAATAAAAATAGAAAAGTAAGAACTTTTTTCTTTTTTCTTTTTTGATTGTATGAAAGAACCTTCTTGTTTGAAAACACTTAAAATAGTAGAAATGATGGTGAAAGTACAATCCTGGTTGAGACACATAATCTTATGCCTTGTGGACTTAAAAAATTAAAGACAACAGGGTTTAAATTTAAAAAACAGTTGGGACCAGCAGGTGGCATGGTGATTAAGGCACTGGACACTCCCACATGACTGACCAGGGTTCAAGTCCTGAATCTGGTGGCTTGCTTTCTCACTTCCTTTCTCTCTCTCAACCTCTGTCTCTCTCTGGTCAAATTAAAAAAATGAATGAATAAATAAAAATAAAATATTTTTTTTTTTAAAAATTAAGAGGCAGTTACATTCTATGTGACACCCAGAAACCTGCTTTCTTGTTCTAAAAAGATCAAACACACAGAATCACTGACAACTAGATAAGCTTAAAAGGTGACAATGGAAGGTTTCATAGAGGGCATTTCTCATTTCTTCCTAAGTGATTATGCTGTTCTTCAATTCTTCAAATTCCATGTATGATTTCAGCTCAAATTATATAAAATATTTTATTTCCTTTGAAATAAAAATGTATTTATGTATATTTTGAGATATATATATTTAATAATATGTATATACATTTAAGAATTGACATTGAATTAAATGGCATTTCTAAGAAGTCCTTCTTTTAGAGTCTAGTGGAAAAATAAAAATAAATAACAAAATACATATAAAATCTAATCTTCATCAAAGTCATCAAGGAGTTTGGTGAGTACTTTGCAAAAGTCTCAGCCCTGAAGCACAGAATGCTGATGAACTTCAAAGCATTGCCAGGCCGATCAGTCTTCCAGTGTAATTGTTATGCGTCAATATATTTTAAACAGTCAGCCGGAGTTTACTAAACTGTAGGAACCAAGTGAAAATTGTATTTTGTTCACTAAAGGGGAAGATTTCTTTTCTTTTTTTGATAAAAATAATTGTAAGTTTTGAAACAAAAACAAAACAGGATATAATCACCTATGGGAGGGCAACCCATTATTTGAATATTAACAGAAGGAAGTTTTTTAAAAAATAAATGTACTCCATTTTGCATTCTTTAAACACACACACACACACACACACACACACACACACAAATAAAATGGGTATCTTCTCCATGGCCAAGAGATTAAGACAGCTGGATCCCACAAGGCCAACCATGCAAACTGAGGCCCAGACCCAATGGCAAGAGAAACATAGTGGGCATACGTGTGTGCATATTCAAAATCCGTTAAAGAGAGTGAAATAGACAAAGAACTACAGCATGACTATTCCCCATGAGGGCTACTTTTTCCTCCCTATTCTATTTATCTGCCAAGTGCATAAACCCTCCAGCAAATAAATAAATAAATAAATAAATAAATAAATAAATACTCTGATGTTCCAGTAGGATAAGCAAAAATTGACAAGCTATTAGCAAAATTATGTAAAGATAGAGAAAAGACCTCGATAAACAAAATCAGTGGACTATGAGGTAAAAGAGATGTTAAGGCCCACGATCCCACATGATTGACTTTACAGTTCAAGTTCCAGACACTTCAGCTTGAAAATCACACTGAAAGTATGTACATGCATGTCCTTCATCCCAAGGGGAAAATGTGGTATGTCCATCGTTCCAGGGAGTAATTTCACACTTTCCCTCTCTCTCTCTCTGTGGCAAGTGCACACACCCTATAGCAATACTAGTAACACAGCATTCCTCCATGACTAAGACTCACAATAAAATAGATATAGAAGCTACATTTCTTAACATAATAAAACATATACCACAGAGCTGACCCCATGATCTGGTCATAAACTGAGCTAAATACCACACAAACACGTGGATCCTATCCCAGCCCCTGTGGCTTGAAAACGCACATCAAATGTGATAGAAATCACAACAGAATGGAGAAATTGAGGTGTAACTATAACCACAGCCTACAGAGGGTGCTTAATCTCTTTCTGTATCTCTCTGGTGAGCACACATAATCTCTCATTTAAAAAGAAAATGCCATGTATGATACTCATAGCTAACATGATAATGAATGAGGAAAAGCTGAAAGCCTTCTCACTAAAAACTGAAACAAGACAAAGTCATGCACTTTCTTCCCTTCTTTTCAAATTAACTATGGAAGTCCTAGCTAGCACAATGAGGCAAGAGAGAGAAATAAAAGGCATTCAGTAGAAAAGAAACTAAACTACCTTATTTGTAAACCAATGATTACATAATATAGAAAATCCTAAAGAATTAATTAAAGAAAATCTACTAGAAGTGATAAATAAACTCAGCAAACTAACAAGAAACAAAATAAACAATACAATTAAAAGTATATACAAAAAACAAATAATAAATAAGGTGGAAAAAAAAAACCTATAAGCTTTTACATACCACAAATGAACAGACTGAGGCAAAACTAAAGAATGCAATCTCATTTGTAACAGTCACAAAGAATACTAGGAAAAATCTCAAGTGGTGAAAGACTTCTACAATGAAAACTAAGAAAAACAGAAGAAATTAAAAAGGATAGCAGAAAATGGAAAGAAATCTCTTATTCTAGGATTGGAAAAGGGAGTATTAATTTTTAAGTTGATTCTACCCAAACTGACTTACAGAATCAATGCAATTTCTATCAAACTAACAATGACATTCTTCAGAGAAATAGAAAAAACAATCAAAATTTGCCTGGAATCATAAAAGACCCATATTTCCAAAAATATTGTACAAAAATACAAATTTGGAGGACAGCAGATGGCGTGGTAGTGAAGGCATCGGACTCCCACACGACCAATGGTGGTCTAAGTCCTGGACCTGCCAGGTGACTTGAAAATCACAGGGAGCACATTTGAGTGCATGCCCCAAGTCCCTAGAGGATAATGCAAGAGAAGAGATTTCAGTGAAGCAGTCCCTCCTGATTTTTCATTTTTCCTCTCATCACCTCTCTCTGTCTCTCTGGCAAGGACATGCACCCTATGGCAAAAACTGTCAATAAATGAACACATACATACACAAACACACACACACACATACATACACACATACATACATAAAATGGGAGGTACTGTCCTCCCTATTGACCTCCAAATACAATAATCAAAACAGTGTGGTATGGGAACAAAAACAGACACACAGACCAATGAAACAGAATAGAGAATTCAGAAATAATTCCCAAATAAACAACTGATTTTACAGAAGGCACAACACAATTTAGTGGAGAAAAGGAAGTCTTTTCAATAAATGGTGTTGGGAAAAGTGGATAACCACCTTCAGAGAAGTGAAATTAGATCCATTAACAAAAATTAAATCAAAATGGAATGAAAATTTAAATGTAAATCTTGAAATTGTGAAACTTCTAGTAGAATACATAGGGGAAACACATGAAGGCATAGGGATAGGTAAAGATTTCTTAAATAATACCCTTGAGCCAGCTAGTAGTCTGGTGATTTAGGTAGCTGAATCCTATCTGGCTAATTATGTGATATAAGTTCTGAACTCAGAGAAACACTGAGTTCATGCATGCATGCCCAAAATCCTGAAAGGAGGGACAATTAAGAGATAAGAAATAAATAGATGTCAATGTATAGCTCACAAGGATGCATGCTCATTTTCTCCATCCCTCTCCTTGGTATATGCACATGCCTCTGGAAAATTAGAAATAAACAGGTAAACAAGATCTTTAGAGAACTGGCAATATCATCCAAAAATATTTAATTGGAATTATATCAAGCTTAAAGCTTCCACACAGCAACGGAAACAATAGAGTAAAGAAAGAACACAAAAAATGGGAGAAAATACTTGCAAGTTACATTCAGAATATGCATGGAGCTCAAGCAGTTCACTCAATAAAATAGAAACAAAAGCTAATAATTCAATTTTAAAATGGGAAATTGACCTGAACAGAAACTCTAAAGAGAACATAAATGAATGGCTAAAAAAGCATAGGAAAAAAATGTTCATCATCTCTAGCCATAAAAGAAATGCAAATCAAAACTTTAATGAAGTATATAGCCTAACTCCAGAAAGAATGGCTATGATCAGAAACATCAAGCACAAGTCTTAAGCAGGTTGTGGAGGAAAGGGAACACTTGTGCACTACTGGTGGGAATGTAAACTAATACTGCCACTGTAGCAAATGTAAAGACTCAAAAATAGACAAGTAGAGCTTCCATATAACCTAGTAATCCAATCCTTGAGTATAGGCAAACGATAGAAAACAACCCTGTTGGAGAGACATTTACACATCCATGCTCATTGTAGCATTATTCACAATAGGTACAACACAGAATCAATCTATTGGGTTGTAAGAAATTTTATGACTTTTTTTTCCATGGAAAATGCATCATGACTTATAACCTCACAAATGCAAAAAAATTCTTAGAAAATGTGGCAAATACATATGACAGAATACTTTATTGGAAGGTGCATTCTTGCTCTTTCTCCATATTTCTTCCTTTCTCTGGTACTAGCAATAAATAATGTTATTACTAATAATAAAAAACAAGGGACACAAATGTTACTCCAACATGATATAGAAGTAACCACAAGAATACTACTTGATCATAAAGAATAGCATGATCAACACAAAGTGGATAAATGTAGATGGTATTAAGTGAAATAAGTCAGACTATCACAGTATATATCTCCTCTTAACACACACCAAATGTGTGCACTCTATGGCAGAAACTGAAAGATTTGAAGACATTGATAAAGAAGGGACAACTGTAGATACCAGACACTACAAAAAAGGGTAGAAGATAGAGGGAGGGAAGAGGAAGCTCAGCTAACAATTATTAAGAGAATCAAGAATGCATGTAAACAAGACAAACAGATCATATAATGGTGTGTCACAACAACAACAAAAAAACACATTTTAAGGGTGTGGCCAAGTCCATATATATCCGTGTGTGTGTGTGTGTGTGTGTACACATGCATGTTTATATCTCTCAAAAAAAAGAACAAGATCAAAGCCTACAACATGCCTTTTGTTGAAGATGATGAATATGATGATATCCTTGATTTGGTTACTACACATTGCATCCATTCTTTGGAAAACAAAAGTGTACCACATCAACGTGCACAATTAAATATACATAAGGAATTTTTTAAAAAGTTAAGAACCATAGAAAATTCAATTAATTAAATAGAATTGTCTAAAACTCAGTAAGATATGACTCAAAAATTAGCAAGAGTGCCTCCACCTGGCCTCAAAGTGCAATTGTTAAGCACTGCACAGGGGGAGCTGACCTCTAGGCCAGGCACAGCTCCAATTCTGGCCCTTGGGACTCAAAAAACATGCTCGGTATGTGTGTTTGCATGTGCCCAGGATTCCAATAGGATGAGGAGGTGGAGAAAAAAAGATTTGGGCATGACCAGGTCCTATTGGAAGGTGCATTCTTGCTCCTTCTCCATATTTCTTCATTTCTCTGGTACTGGCAATAAATAATGTTATTATTAATAATAAAAAAAACAAGAGACACAAATGTTACTCCAACATGATATAGAAGTAACCACAAGGATATTAAAAGATGCTCAACATAACTAAACATTAGGAAAATGCACACCAAAAGCATGAAATATCACTTCACATCCATTAGGATTACCTCATTCAACGAAAAGAAAATAAAAGAGAAGAGGAGAGGAGACAAGAGGAGACAAGAGAAAAAAGAAAAGACAAGACAAGACAAATAATATGTGTTGGCAAGGATATAGAGAATATGCAACTCTTGTGCATTATTAGTCAGAGTGCCAACAGTCCAACTGTGCAACTAGTATAAAAAAAAAAGCAGTAATAATAATGCAAAATTAAAGACAGAGCAGAAGAGTGGGCAATGGGGAGGGAGGCTGAAATCAAGGGAGAAAAAGCAAAACATTTAACATATACAAAAATGGAAAATTGCTAATAATAATGTGCATAACATCTTTGACTGAACCAACAGAATAAGAGGAAAGATTCACAAATCATATGTCTGATAAAAAACTAAGTCCAGAATATCTAAAATAACAATACAATGACATCAACAAAACAAACCACCTAAAAAAGGTACAAATGGGCTGCATGATGCAGTACTAATGTGCTGTTCAAGAAAGGCAGATCCCACATGGAAATGCTGGCTGCAATCCCTGTTGGCCCAATAAAGCTGAAACACCCCAGGCACACCACAAATGCCCAAGATTCAACCAGCAGCAACATTTAACTAGGAACTCCCTTAATTAAACTGTCTCCTTCCTAAAATGTTGGTGAGTTGGACACTTCTAAAACCATCATTAGAATATGACTGAAATAAGGAGGTCACATTGTTTCCTTGTTAGGAAAGGAAATGTGTAGATCCTATGAAGAGTACACCTTTAGTTCTTTCTCTCTCTCATACACTATAATATGTGCATGCTCATACCCCTATTATGAATAAAGAGGAAAAAACGGGGAAATGGCATTAAAAGATACTTAACCAACAAAAGGAACAGAAATGGAAAATAAATACGAAGAAGCTCCACATCACAAACGGTTAGGGACACGCAAATTGAAGCCACTTTATACTGTATCAAAAAGAAAAACAAAACCAATCAATCCAATATAGTAAAGAGGGATCTTATGTCACTTCTACTAAGAATATAAAATATATAGTCATTGAACATAAAAATTAAATTAAAAAAGGAGGAAGGTACTTTTCCATGATAGTTACATGGTTCATCAAAAAAACTAAATAAACACAGGGACCAGCAGTTAGCGTAATGGCTGTGTCGCTGGACTCCCACGTGGTTGACCGCGGTTCACGTCCCAGACGTGGTGGCTTAAATTCACACTGGGCGCGTGTGCGAATGCGCCCAAGATCCCTAGAGGAGAATGGAGGAGAAGGGATTGTGGCGTGGCCATCCCCTCTGGGGGGTGATTTCTCGCTTTCTGTCCTTCTGGTGAGCGCATGCACCCTATATCAAAAGCCTCTCAAAACAAAAACAAAAAAAAAAAACAGAAAAACAAAAAACTAAACACAGAATTATGATTTGATCCAGGAATTCCTTTTCTTAGTAGATCAGAAAAGAATTGAAAGCAGGATTTGTTTTGTGGGGGCCAAGCCTTTACAATTACACTGTCCCCCCAAAACAGGATTTTGAACAGATATTAATACACTAATGTTCATAGTAGCATTATTTTTAATAGACAAAAGCTTAAACACACACACACACACACACACACACACACACACACATAAATACCCAATGATGATGAATCAACAAAACATAGTACATTTTGTTCAATGGAATATAATCGGTCCCCAAAAGATTCTGAGACATGCTGTATTAACTAACCCAAAAGATATTATAATAAGTTAAAAAGACACTAACAAAATTCTGTCACTATATTTAATGTTCATAGGACTTAAGCAGTCAAATTCATAGAAAGCAAAATACATCTGTGAAGACACTGGCATGCTAACAAATGTGTGGCTATGGTCATCTAGTTTAGTAAGTCACAGAGTACATAAGTAATACAGTAGATAAACCTCAAGACTGAACTTATACATCCTGCAAGTGGAGGCAAACATGCTTCGGAAAACAGGATGACTTACATAGGGATATAGGTCATCAAAAGCTATCTGGTATTACTTTTCCCAAATGTATCCCTTTAGTATACTGCACCTACATACTTGCTTCCCAATCAGGGAAATGGTGCTGAGAGTGTAGAAACAAAGGCTGCATCTCAAACTTGTCTTAATAACAGCAATTTTAGAAGAAAACAATGCCTTTCAGAGCTTCCACAATGTCTAGAAATGCTTCCAGAAATTAACACAATTCTCCTAACAAGATTAGGTAGGGATCAGTTATTCTCCCAAATCTTGTTAACCCTCTTAAAAGTAGCTGATAATATAGACTCACAGATCTTGCCCAAACCATTCCAGACAAGGACACTCATGATCCCATAGATCTTGTCCTGTAACTTGTCTAAAAAGTCCCTGAACCAAAGTCTACACACCATCCAGCACCCCTATAAACATATGTGTCAGAAACGGAGTTTTACTAAACTTTCTCTTTACATGATTCTATCACAAAGTGACAACCATCTATGCATTTTCTATATACAGCAAAGTGTGTGGGGTTTGTACTAACAGCAAGAGGAGACAAAAATAGATGTTTCTCCTTTACCAACAAAAGCTTTACATTATTTGACAACTTGGGTTTTATAAAAATGTCAGCCAGGGAACCAGCAGTTAGCGTAATGGCTATGTCGCGGGACTCCCATGTAGTCGACCGCGGTTCACGTCCTGGACCCGGTGGCTTAAAACTCACGCCGGGCGCGTGTGCATGCGTGCCCAGGATCCTGAGAGGGAAATGGAGGAGAAGGGATTGCGGTGTGGCCATCCCCCCTGGGGGGTGATTTCTCGCTTTCTGTCTCTCTGTCTCTCTCTGTCTTTCTGGCGAGCTCATGCGCCCTACAGCGAAAACCTCTCCAAAAATAAAAAAAAAAAAATGTCAACCAGTATATAACCTCATACTCATACCATACCTGGCCCTTCCCTAATGTATTTATTCTTTAAGAAAGGGTGCATACCTGTGGACAAGATAAGGTCTCCCACTAAAGAACCAACCTGGCAGGCATGACTAAATTTAGATACCACAATGACCTCAATAAGACCCCAAACTTTATTATAATGCTCTTTGCACACTAAATGGCACACCTGGCAGCCCCATCATAGTCTGCAATATCTTGTCCTCAGCAAGAAGAATCCTTCAAAGGAAACAAAGGGGGTTAGGACTTAGAATTCCTAAGTTCCTGTCTTTTCCTGTGAAACCTTGGAATATTTTACCACTCTAATAGCCTATCGCTTCCCCATTTGTTATACATGAAACTTGAATTTTTCAAGTTACTAGGGCCGGGACTCAAGAAACTTTTGGCCATGTGACATCCAGCTGCCTTTAATCAGGATAAGCGGAAAACTAATTTGTGAGTTCATAGTCTATTTCTCCACTACCTGACCATTAAATAAATCTTACGCTATTGCCACTCAGTTTCAATACCATGTTAGCTGTACAATACTTAAAAGACAACGAAATATCTCATCTTTGAGAGTAAATTAAAAACTAGTGACATAAACAGCCTCTACATTACCCTTTTACCACAGTAAAAAGACAGACTAAAAATATAGTCAGAGATCAAGCCATAATAGCAATTCGAAGCAAGCTTCATACCTCGTCAGTCTGTCCAGAGATATCAACCTTAGTATTTCCCAAGTCTTTCAGGCTAGTGAAGTAAGCACACATTTATCAGTGCTATTCACTAAAGCAAAAGAGCTCTGCGACTTCACGTATACTTGTTTTAATTGGTTATGAATTTTCCTGATCATAGCTCAAGTAGCATTATTCCCCCTCTCCCATTTCCTCATATGAAAGCAAATGTTTTTTCAGATGCATAAACTTAGTTTCTAAGCTCCACCCAAGCATAGTGCAAGTTGGCCTGCCTTGGCCATGTTTTTCAGAAGGGTGGTTTTAGATATGTATGTCACAGAATCCCTGCAGGTCTGTCCTTTACCCTACAGCACAGTGGCTTTTCTGTCTTAGAAACTGCCCACCTCACTGAATACTTACTGGTACCTCATTAATTAAACTGTCTCCTTCATGAAATTTGGGTAAGATGGCCTCTTATATATTCATTATTAGAAGATTGCTAAGCAGTTCCTTAAAAGACTTTAACTAAATACTTATACAACCATCATTTTATTTAATATACAAGGATAATTTTATTTCATTGTCTGAGGGTGCATGTGCTGACTAAAGAGACAGAACAGAGGAAATAGAGAAAGAACCTCCTAAAGGGGTATGATCACACCTCAATTCCTTCTTATTCATTTCCATCTGTCAGGACTTTGGCTATATGCACATGTTCCCAGGGTATTTTTGAAGCCAGTGGGGCCAAGATTTGAAGCATGTTTGGCCATATGTGATCAGGCTCCCTTTAACCACTAGGTATGGGGCTGGTCCACAATTATCATTTTATTGCTTAAGAAAGATATTACTTTTCACTATAAACTTTCCACTAGAAGTACAACTTCATTAGTTACAATGGTTCTTTGCTAAAGGATGCCTCATACCCTTATTGGCAGATGGAACAATGTCAACGTCAAGTGTGTGATGCCCAGCTAGTATTTGTCTCACTTTAGTTCACCGTATTAGAGGTAGTGGACCTCCAATTACTATGATTTCCAGTATTCAGCCTGGGATTTGCTGATACTTTGGAACACCTTAGCTTTGTTCCGGGTTTTTCAGAAAAGGGTGAAGGTGAAAAGAACGGAGACAAGAAAATATTTTTGAGAGTCTATTGATTTGTTTGTTTTTCCCAACAATAACAAAAGCTAAAATAGTTGATGAAAGCAAATGTATGACCATCCTCAGGTTTGACTTGAAACAGTTCAATTTCACATTTAACAGTTTTGCACAAATGCAAGTTTAAACAGTTCTAGATCTAGGTAACATAGGACCTAAATAAAGTATAAAAATGTCCAAACTACATAAATGCTATAGCAATCTTTTTCCCTTAACAAATGACAAGTAGGCACCATTTCCAATAGATTCTACATCCTTGCTTAAAATAATTATTCATAGCTTTAAAGTGTGCATGTAACAAAATAAATCTTATTAATAATAATTATTAATAGCATTAAAATCAGCATTTAACAAGGTAAATCTTGCCCACTTTGTACCACTCTCAGAAACATCAAAGATGAAAACCACTGCACATGGTAAATATTATTCTAAAAGAACCTTCTGTTCCAGTTGTGGCCTAGTAGTTAAGGGAGATGGATTCCACATGGTCAGCCACAGTTCAAATTCCAGCACTGGCTTAAAAAAAAATGTGTGTGTAGGTTCCCAAGATACTGATAAAGGATAAAGAAATAGAGAACAGATTCTAGTGTGACTATGCTCCATTGGTGGTGGTGGTGGGGGGGAATGCTTTCATCCTCTTTCTCCTTCTCTCTCTCTACACTTTAAACAATCCATTTATATATTAAGAACCTTCTTACTGAGAAAATTCCTGCAGAGGAATAAGAGTAAGTTGCATTTGAGGATTGGTTATTTCTTTTTAAAAATTTGCTTATCCTCATGCATTCATGTGAGCAAGGGAGAGAGAAAGAAAGTGGTAAGGATTATCACACCACAATCCCTTCTCCTCCACTCATTTCATTTCATTTCATTTCAATCATTTCATGATTTGGGACATAAGTACAAATGCCTGGCATGTTTCTCAAGACACCTGGTCTGGGACAGTTGGCCATGTAGGATTCAGCTGCCTTAACCACCAGGATACCTAATAGTAATGATCTGGAAGAAAAATGACTTTCCTTTGTTTTATCTCTAATAAGAGAAAAAACTGTAGATATAAAGCAGGAACTGAAAATTCTCAGTTTCAATTCAGGAAGATGAGACAGTTTTATGATACTCTCTCCATTTTTAACTTTTAAATGCAGATCTTATTTTCTTCTCCAGCTAGAAACAGTTTGTTTTCTGTTTTGTTTTAGCCCACAAAAAGCAGCAACCCCTGCTAAAGACTATCCTGAACACTCATAACATCTGGCATTAATCCCTACTAAACAAAATCTGTGGCAGTTGAAATTTCTGTAACCAAATTTTTTTTCCCAAAAAATAATGGTGGGAAGACTTGACCTAGGTACGGTTTGCAATCAGTGCTTAACTATATAGTGATACCCCTCAGGGAAAAGGATTAAGTCCTTTTACAAAAATCCTTTTAAAATAACAATGTAAATAACTATAATAAAGGGAAATAGGCAAACCCAGGAGAATATCCCAGAGGGAAGCTTTAACCAACTCTGACCAACGACACTGGCCTGGCCAGCTTTAACCAACTCTGACCAAGGACACTGGCCTGGCCAGTCTGGGTGAATCAGGGGCTGGAGAGAATGCACTTAGCATTCCAGTTAAGGTAAATAGCTTTAGAATCAACTAAACTTAGTATTTCTCTTTCACCCTAAAGGTGAATTCTTCACTCTTT
>NW_006159831.1:193477-207266 GCF_000334495.1 Tupaia belangeri chinensis | reverse complement strand
CCACTATTTATGGAACTCAAGAGGCTTGAGGACCAAAAATAACTTGTTCCCAAGAGCTACTGTTAGTAAATCTAGACCATTAAACTCTGATGTAAAGGCATCAATTGCTGGTTAAATTCCACCACTCGAAATGCCACACACTATCATAATAAAAACTTTGAAGACTTTCTAATGTAAGTCAAGTATTATTCTCCTTCATTTTATTCAGAAATTCTGTTTCCTAAATCCTCTGAAAATGGCGTCCATCAGGTGAGCCCAATGGTCCACAGGAGGTGCCACTAATCCACTTTCCTCAGTGTCCCAGAAACAGCAGCAGCGTGGACAGCTTAGCCAGGCTCCTGGTGGTAGGAGCTAGGATTTGCTACACTTAGTTTTCCTAAGCCGAAAGAAATCATCTACCGTGTAAAGAAAGGGCTTCTGAAAAAATTCTAACACTGTTCCTAAAAATTAAACAAAACCACTGGAGGAAAGCAAAAAACAGGGGACAGACTAAGACAGATTAGGGTCAACTGGCTTTCAAAATGCTGGTACCAATGGACCTCAGCTTGTCCTCACAAAATGCAAATCCGTTCTTTGTTTTGCAGGCCTTAGAGTCCAGTAAAAACCCACTGAAACCTCAGGGTCCAACATCCCACAGCCAGTCCACCCCTATTTCTTTCTCTTTCTCTCTGTTTCTCTTTCACTTCCTCTCTTTCTTTCCCTTTCTTTCTCTCTCTCACTCTCCCCCGCTTCCTCCCTCCCTCTCTTTCCTTCTTTTTTTTATTTATGTATTTTTTTTATTATTAATCTTACGTAGGCTTTCAGATGATCCAGAAACTACCTACGTGTGACGTAGCTGAGGACAACCGTCTCTAGCTCAGTGAGATGGGAATGGGTAGATATTTCTGCAGGTCCTAGAAGCTTCCCAACTTCTAACAGGTTGTTCTGAGGGACGCGGAAGAACCGGATATAAGAAATGGCTATGAAGCAAGGGTCTGGCCGGAGAGACTGAGGGACGACGGCGGCAGTGGGTACTCTACATCTATCTCTTGCTGGCCGAGCACAACACAGGCACCCCGACCACCTCTAGTTCCAGACCAGCTCTCTCCACAGGTGGCCTTATTTCTCTCTTAACTTGTCCAGCCTCGGCCAAAGAGCAGGGTTTCCAGCCTCTCCCCCACCCCCACTCCCACTCCAGTTCAGTGCGGACTTCCGAACTGCCGCCCGAGGGCGATTTCTTCGCCTCACCTCCCGCCACCCACCCGCCATCCCATACCGCTAGACCGTGGCCAGATCAGATGCCTTTACCTCTTTCCACTACACCTCCGCTTTCTTGAGCCACCTGGAGCAAGCGATTTCCCGAAGTCCAGCGAAGTCTGAGACTGCAGCGTCAGGGCAGGAACTCTGTAGCCCCAACGGTCAAGGCCGGCTGATAACGACCGTCGCGCGTGGCGCCTGATACTTACGTTCTCTCCGAAAGGACTAACGCTCTGGGGTGGGGGGAGTGGGGGACTGAGAGGAGTGGGGAGGGGGGTACAGGGAGTGGGGCTTATGGGGGAAGAGGGGATACAAAGCGGCAACTCCTGTCCCTTTCTTTTCTGAGCTTTTAGTTGGTTCTGGCATTATCCGCAAGTGCTCTGAAGAACAAAATGAAATTAGGGTTTAGAGTAGCCAAAAATGAAACAGAACGACTGCTCATAAACCTTCCCTCCCCTAGCAGTTATTATTTGCATTTGAAGACCCCAGAGACTTATTATGGCACTTTCACACACTGTGCAATCACAAGGGCAAAGACATGTTCCAGGCTTATGACTTCTAAAAGTTTTGGGCCTCTCACCTGAGAAGCTCATAGAACCTGACCTGACCCTTTCCCCAGCAGTTCTTCCAATTTGCACTTAAAGTTTGTTTAGCTTCCTGTCTTTAAGTTTGGTAGCCATAGCAGTCCCTTACTTACCATCTAAAAGGTTGATCTACCTGAGTTACTGTAAATTAACAAATGCCCACCTTTTGACTTTTAGATCACAAATTATATTTCATGCTGTTTAGACCATCTTTAAAACAAACTTGCTGGCTAATTTGCTAGAACAGGAGTAGGACAATGCTGATTTTTGGCTGGGGAATCACACGCTTAAAAAATAATGACAATACCCCAGGTCCGGAGATCTCCAGCAGGATAAATGTTCAGAGTTCTTTCTCAAAGAACACCCATGGAAAGCTATCCAGGCATGCTGGAGGCCTACAAATGAAAACTTCTGACTGTAGGGGGCTGGACAAAGGAGTCCATTCACTCCTGTGCTTAGGATGACTTTTCTTGTAAGCTCTGCCACCTGAGCATCTACAAGGCATCCTTTTTGGGCAAAGTCCAGCCAACAGAAAACAATGACAAAAAAAGCAGAATTGAGTTGTGATTCCTTGCCTCTAGGCTGTCTTAGGAGCCCTAGTCATTCCAAATCCATTATTTTATACAGTTCCTTCCTCTCCAAACCACCATGGTGGCAGATTCTCAGGGCTTCCAAGCTCTCCTGAATTGTCTCACTATTCAGGAGTACCATCGGAACTGTGGCCTTCCAGTCTCTTACTCAACTCCTAGCCAAGCCCTGCCTCAGTCAACTTGGGCTGCATCACAAATTGTAATAGAATGGTGCTGATAGTTTTATTCCTAGCAAAATCCTGACTTGCACTCAGACCACAGTGAACACATGTCACCAATGGACCAAGGCATCTGCTAATCTAACCTATACGTGTTTCCTCTGATTATTTAGCCTAGGGGGAAAACAAAAACAGAGCATCTAAAAATGAAAGAATTCTGGGACCAGCAGTTAGCATAATGGCTAAATCGCTGGAATGGAGGAGAAGGGATTGTGGCGTAACCATTCCCTCTGGGGGATGATTTCTCGCTTTCTATCTCTCTGTCTGGTGAGCGCACACGCCCTATAGCTAAAACTTCTTCAAAAAAAAAAAAGAAATAATTCTTCTCAGAGGTCACTTTCTTTTTAGCTCTACCATTCCCAGACCACCAGACATCTGCACCATGAGAGAGAAAAGGAACACAACAATTCAATGTACATTCCTAAGGACCAGAAAGTAGAAAAATACCCTTCATTACCATCTTTCATGTGTTATAGGTCAGTAACTCAAAATTTTAGAAATTGTCCTTCAATCAACACATAGCCTATCCCCATTCCTCTCTAGAATGAAAGAGACTGTAAACACAGGTAATCCTGATCATTGAAGAGCGCAAACCTTTAAATAGGCCACTTTTTCTTGAGTTTCTGGATATTATGAATAAATATAAATGTAGTGTATTTAGCAAGAAATGTTTTATAGGCACTGACAAGGTTTTGTCATCCATGTATCCAAACATAGATATTTATGTATAAGTGTATATTTCTGTATGAATTTTTTAGTTTATAAGTGTCTCTCTACACATCTTTAAACTGACGCTTTTCTCCAAAGATATTGTACTAAATCCTGTCTAATTTCCTATTTTCTATACCCTTTCTAAAACTGTATCTGGAATTGTGGGTCCAGTAATGACACTGTGGTCAACAACAAACTGCATATACATCAATGGTCCTATCACTCTACTCTGTAATGGTACAGAAAAATTCTGACTGCCTCATGATATTGTAGCTGCCAAAAGCCACAGCACACTACTCATCTATGTGCAGTGATGCTTCTATAAATAAGTCAGCTCTCTGTTAAATAAATTGTACAACATGCAATTATGTGCAATACATACTGCTTGATAGGTGATATGTAACTGACTTTTGCATTTACTATACTTTTTATTATTTTACTGTACTTCTACTTAAAAAACAAGAGACTATAAAATAATATAATGTATTTTTCCAGCAGCAATTGCATACATTTCAAGTATTATTTACTGAGACTCTTGATTGCATCTCTATCTGTGCTTGCTTAAAGGAGTGGTGTTTTTTGCTCATCACAGGCAATCATTTTATGTATATACTATATGGACAGTCTCTCTCTGTGTATATTGTGTATCTGGGTTTTTCTAAGTATGTTATATATTGTCACAACACTGAAATCATCTAACAATGCATTTCATGACATATACACAGTTAAGTGTTGTATGACTGTACTTTATTTATCTGAATCTAAGTATCCACATGTAAAGTTTAGTAGTATAAGGACATCTGAGCCCACGTGTCTTGATTCAGTCCCAAATTTTAATCAGGCACATATCTTACTTTGAACACTTCTGACACATACAGTTCCCTAGGTTCTTAGAGTTTTCTTATTCTGCCTACTCTAAATAATAAGCCAAATTCTCAGGCATGGGTTTATAAGGAACAAAATTTGAGAATTAGTAACATTCATTTATGAAGAGGGAAAATGAATGTCTCTGTATTGACTGACATGCATGGCATTCCCTTTTGAAAAAGCAAATGTAATACACTGGGAAGTTATATGTAATCCAATGTAATATAATGAAGATTATGATGATAATAAAAATAAATGTAAAAAATTGATCATTACTATTCCCCAGTGTTAAGCTGTACAAAACATATATTAGACTAGATCCAAATATCAGCACCATTACAATTATAGACCAGAAATGTTGGCACCACAAAGCATCCAAATGTTAGTCTTGAGATCCTGACTGAAAGCTGTTATCGTGCACATTTCTGATTTTCTTTGCCTATAACTTCAGAGTTAAAAGCAAATCTGTTCATAGATAGAAGGGGCAAAGATAGAGAGTTTCCAATCCCAGAGACAGAATTACCAACAAGGAGACCCTGCAATCCCAGAGGCAGATGGACCAATAGGCAGGCCCAGGACAGAACTCTTCTTTGATCTCATCAGTAGATACTCCCAGTCTGTCCTGAGGAAGAAGAGGCTCTCCACCCCTTGTGGTCTGGAAGTGGTCTACCACTCTACATTATACCTGTCAGCTAAATCTTTTTCAGCATTGGGAAAAGTTAGGTTTGGGTACACAAAAACCAAACCTGCAAATAGGAGACCCTGAAGGACTTCTTTCTCCATAACTCCATTAGAAGTAAAATAAGAGAAATTACCCATTAAAAACCTGAATCTAAAACTCCTACTGTGAATTCCACAGTACTACCCACAGAGCATACATAAGTTTATAAGGAATTTCTTCTCCAAGAAATAGGAGAAAATTAAGAGTTATCCCCCCTCTTAAAGGGTCATACCTGCTCACCAATAGTGGATAAAATACAAGAGATCAAAGAAATGTGAGAAAAGAAATCCATTATTTATTTCAAAAGAAATTAATAACATTCATTTCATCAAAATTAAATGGAGTTGCAAAAATAAAAATAAATAAAGGAGATCCAACTTCAAGAGATGAGAAAATCTTTCATGACTTGAAGGAGAAACTCCATAAAGAGACACATAGAAAAGGAATCAATTTCTGGAGGTAAAAATAAATGCAGTAAATGGAAACACCCCTCAAAAGTATCAACAACAGCTTAGATAATGCAGAAGAAACTCTGACCTTACAGACAAAAATGTCTTTTAGTTCAAGCAACTGAAAATAACAGAAGGAAACTATTAAGTATTAAGACAATAGGAGCCAGCAGGTGGCATGTGCATGCCCAAAATCCTGAGAGGAGAATGGAGGTGAAGGGATTGTTGCATGATCATATCTTCTGAGGGGGTGATTGCTCATATTCCCTGTCACAGTCTCTTTCTGTCTCCACCAAGTGCATGGCTCCTATGGAAAAAACAAAAACTAAAACCCTTTTCTTAAAAAAATGAAGACAATATAAAGGAAATCCTAGATTCCATTAAACAGCCCAATATCTACATAATAGGCATTTCAAAACATAAAGAGACAAGTAAAGTCATAGAAAACATCTTTCATAATATATTAACTAACAACTTTCCAAATTTAGAGAGGTATGTGTACATCTAAACCTAGGAGATAAAAAGGAACCCAAGTAGATAAATGAAAATACTTTGCAAGGAATAGTATAGCTAAAATGATTTTTAAAAAATCAAAGACAAACATAATGTTCTAAAAACAGCTAGAGATTAACACCAAGTTACTTACAAAAGTTATTCCATTAGGCTAAATCAGATCTTTCAATGAAAGCAATGCACACAAAGAAAGAATGAAAAGACATACTTTAAACTGAAAGAAAAGCAATTTCAGCCAAGAGTACCACATTTGGCAAGATCATCCGTCAAAATGAAAGAAGAAATGAAGTCATTCTCAGATAAACAAGTGCTGAAAAAATTCAACAAAATGAAACCAGCTTTTTGGGAAATACTCAAGGGACTACTATACCATGAAAACAAAAGGGAGACAAATATAAGTCAGATTATAAAAAAACAACTACCAAAAAAAATAAGTTCACACCTATTGATAACAACATTAAACGGCAGGACTCAGGCACATCTCAAGGCACCTACTTGCGCCTTTGGCATCAGCTGCCTGGCACATCTCAAGGCACCTGCTTCAACCTTCGGTGGCAGCTGTCTGGCACATCTCAAAGCACTTGCTTGCACCTGTGGGGGCAGCTGCCTGGTACATCACAAGGCACCTGCTTGTGCCTTTGGAGTCAGCTGCCTGGCACATCTCAAAGCACCTGTTGAGCAAGGGGGCACACTAAGTCCACTGCTTCCCTTACAGACACGCAGTCCAGGACCCACCGAGACCCCTAGGAAGGTAAAAAGTTTCTCCATTTTTTTTTCTCTTTTACTGTCCCCCATTCTTTTGTAAATTCCTCCCCTTCCATCTATCCAAATCTTGGGGCTTTGGCGGCAGCTGCCTGGCACATCTGGAGGCACCTGGTGAGCAGGGGGCATGCTGCGCCCACTACTTCCCTTCCAGACACGAGTCCAGGACCCACCCAGGCCCCTAGGAAGGGAGAAAGTTCTTCCATTTTTTTTCTTCTTTACTGTCTACCATTCTTTTGTAAATTCCTCCTCCTCTGTCTCTCCACAGCTGGCTCCTTTGGTGGCAGCTACCTGGCACATCTCAAGGCACTTGGCAAGCAAGGGGACAAACTGCGCCAAGTGCTGGCCATCCTGAACCCCAGTAAAAGACCCACACTGACCCCGAGGCAGGTAGAAAGTTGCTCCTTTATTTTTCTTCTCTATTATCCCCACTTCTTTTGTAAATTAATCCCTGTGTGTCTCTCTAGAGCTTGCCCCTTTGGCGGCCTCTTCCTGGCACATCGCAAGGCGCCTAGAGAGCAAGGGGGCATGCTGTGCCCACTGCTTCCCTTCCAAACACTGAGTCCAGGACCCACCCAGACCCCTACTCATTTTGAAAGATCCCCTGTCTGTCTCTCCACAGCTTCTGCCTTTGGTGGCAGCTCCCTGGCACATCTGAAACACCTGGTGAGCATGGGGGCACACTGTGCCCACTGCTTCCATTCCAGACCCCCAGTCCAGGACCCATCTCGACCCCTCGCAGGTAGAAAGTCCCTCCATTTTTACTTATTCTTTACTGTCCCCCATTCTTTTATAAATTCCCACCCCCCTGTTTCTCCACAGCTGGCGACTTTGGCAGCAGCTGCCTGGCACATCTCTAGGCACCTGGCGAGCAAGGGGGCATGCTGCATCCACTGCTTCCCTTCCAGACCCAAAGTCCAGGATATACCCACACCCCTAGGCAGGTAGAAAATCCCTCCAGTGTTTTTTTCTTCTTTACTGTCCCCCATTCTTTTATAAATTCCTCCCCTTCTATCTCCCCCAGCTTGCAGCTTTGGTGGCAGCTACCTGGCACATCTCAAGGCACCTGGTGAGCAAGGGGGCACGCTTTGCCCACTGCTTCCCTTCTAGACCCCAGTCCAGGACCCACCCAGACCTCTAGGCAGGTAGAAAGTTCCTCCATTTTTTTTTCTTCGTTACAGTGGTCCCCCGTTCTTTCGCAAATTCTTCACTGTCTGTCTCTCCACAGCTTGCGCCTTTGGTGGCAGCAGCCTGACACATCTCAAGGCACCTGGTTAGCAAGGGCACACGCTGTGCCCACTATTTTCCTTCAAGACCCACAGTCCAGGACCAACACAGATCCCAAGGCAGGTAGAAAGTTCCTCCATTTTTTATTCTTCTTGATTGTCCCCCATTCTTTTGTAAATTCCTCCCTGTCTGTCTCTGCACAGCATGCGTCTTTGGCGGCAGCTTCCTTGTCCATATCAAGACACCTGGTGAGCAAGGGGGAATGCTTCGCCTACTGCTTCCCTTTCAGACCCCCATACCAGGGCCCACCCAGGCCCCTAGGCAGGTAGAAAGTTCCTCCATTTTTTTTCTTCTTGATTGTCCTTCATTCTTTTGTAAATTCTGACCTATATGTCTCTCCACAGCTTGTGCCTTTGGCAGCAGCTGCCTGGCACAACTCAAGGCACCTGGCGAGAATGGGGGCAAGCTGCACCCACTGCTTCCCATCCAGACCCCTAGTCCAGGGCCCACCCAGATCCCTAGGCAGGTAGAAACTTCCTACATTTTTTTTCCTATTTACTGTCCCCTATTCTTTTATAAATTTCTCCCCATCTGTCTTTCCACAGCTTGCACCTTTGTCAGCAGCTTCCTGGCACATCTCAAGGCACCTGGCATGCAAGGGGGCAAGCTGTGCTCACTGCTTCCCTTCCTGACCCCCAGTCCAGGACCTACCAAGACCACTAGGCAGGTAGAAAGTTTTCTAGTATTTTCTTCTTTACTGTCCCCCATACTTTTGGAAATTACTCCCAGTCTGTCTCTCCACAGCTTGCGCCTTTGGCGGCAGCTACATGACAATTCTTAAGGCACCGGGCGAGCCAGGGGGCATGCTGGGCCCACTGCTTACCTTCCAAACCCCCAGTCCAGGATCCACCCAGACCCCTAGGGAGGTAGAAATTTCCTCCACTTCTTTTTTTCTTTTTTACTGTCCCACTTTCTTTTGTAAATTCCTCCCAGTCTTTCTCTCCACAGCGTGCTCTTTTGGTGACAGCTGCCTGGCTCATCTCAAGGCACCTGGTGAGCATGGGGTCACGTTGTGCCCACTGCTTCCCTTCCAGACCCCTAGTCCAGAACCTACCAAGACCCCTAGGCAGGTAGAAAGTTCTTCTATTTTTTTTTTCTTTTTTAATGTCCCCATTCTTTTGTAAATTCCTCCCCTTCTGTCTGTCCTTGGTGGCCGCTGCCTGGCACATCTCAATGAACCTGGCGAGCAAGGGGGCATGGTGCACCCACTGCTTCCCTTCCAGACCCCTGGTACAGGACACACCCAGAACCTAAGGCAGGTAGAAAGTTCCTCGATTTTTTTCTTCTTTACTATCCCCCAATCTTTTGTAAATTCACCCCCATCTATCTCTCCACATCTTGCGCCTTTGGTGGCAGCTGCCTGGCACATCTCAAGGAACCCCTGCTTCCCTTCCCAACCCCCAGTCCAGGACCCACTCATACCCCAAGCAGGTAGAAAGTTCCTCCATTATTTTTCTTTACTGTCCCCCATTCTTTTCTTAATTCCTCCCTGGCTGTATCTCCATAGCTTGTTTCTTTGGCGACAGCTGCCTGGCACATCTCAAGGAACCCCTGCTTCCCTTCCCAACCCCCAGTCCAGGACCCACTCATACCCCAAGCAGGTAGAAAGTTCCTCCTTTTTTTTCCCTCCTTTTCAATCCTCATTTGTTAGTAAATTCCTCCCTGTCTGTCTCTCCACAGCTTACGCCTTTGGTGGCAGCTTCATTGGACATCTCAAGGCAGCTGGCGGGCAAGGGGGCATGCTGCACCAACTTCACCCCTTCCAGACCCCCTGTCCAGGACCCACACAGACCCCTGGGAAGGTAGAAATTTCCTCCACGCTGCGCCCAGTGGTGCCCTTCCAGATCCCCAGTCCAGGACCCATCCTGACCCCTAGTCCGGTAGAAAGTTCCTCAATTTTTTTATTTCTTCTTTACTGTCTCTCGTTTTTTATAAATTCCTCGCTGTCTGTCTCTCTGCAGCTTGCGCCTTTGGCGGAAACTGCCTGGCAAATCTCAAGGCACCTTGGGGGCATGCTGTGCTCGCTGCTTCCCTTCCAGACCCCCAGTCCAGGACCCACCCAGATCCCTAGACAAGTTGAAAGTTCCTCCATTTTTTTTCCTATACTGTCCCCCATTCTTTTGTAAATTCCTCCCTGTTTGTCTCTCCACAGCTTGTGCTTTTTGTGGCAGCTGCCTAGCACATCTCAAGACACCTGGGGAGAAAGGGGACACGCTGCACACTCTGCTTCCCTTGCAGACCCTCTGTCCAGAACCCACCCAGACCCCTAGGTAGACCCCTAGGTAGAAAGTTCCTCCATTTATTTTTTCTCCTTTACTGTCCGCCATTCTTTGGTCAATTCTTCCCGGTCTGTATCTGCATAGCTTGAGCCTTTGGCGGCAGCTGCCTAGCACATCTCTAGGCACCTGGCGAGCAAGGGGCAGCGCTGGGCCCACTGTTTCCCTTTAAGACTCACAGATCAGGTCCCACCCAGACCCCTAGGCAGGTAGATAGTTCCTCCATATTTTCTTCTTTTTTACTGTCCCCCATTCTTTTGTAAATTCCTCCCAGTCTGTCTCTCCATAGCTTCTGCCTTTGGAGGCAACTGTTTGGCAAACCGCAAGGCACCTGGCAAGCAAGGGGGCACGCTGCTCTCACTGCTTCCCTTCAAGACCCCCAGTCCAGGTCCTATCCAGAACCCTAGGCAGGTAGAAAGTTCCTCCATTTTTTTTTTTCTTTACTGTCCCCTATTCTTTGTAAATTCCTCCCTGTCTGTCTATCCACAGCTTGCACCTTTGGCGGCAGCTGCTTGGCACATCTCAAGGCAACTGGTGAACAAGGGGGCATGCTGCACCCACTGATTCCCTCCAAACTGCCTGTCCAGGACCCACCCAGTGCCCTTGGCTGGTAGAAAGTTCCTTCTATTTTTTGTCTTTTTTACTATCCCCCATTCTTTTGTAAATTCCTCTCTTTCTGTCTCTCCTCTGCATGGACTTTAGGCAGCAGCTGCCTGGCACATCTCAAGGCACCTGGCGAGCATGGGGGCACGCTGCACCCATTGCTTCCCTTCCAAACTGCCTGTCCAGGACCCACCCAGTGCCCTTGCCTGGCAGAATGTTCCTCCATTTTTTTTCTTCTTTACTATCTTCCATTCTTTTGTAAATTCTTCCCTGTTTGTCTCTCCACAGCTTGTGCCTTTGGCGGCAGCTGCCTGGTACACCTCAAGGAACCTGGCAGGCAAGGTGGCACGCTGTACCCATTGCTTTTCTTCCAGAACCACATTCCAGGACCCACCCAGACCCCTAGGAAGGCAGAAAGTTCTTCCTTTTTTTTTTTTTTCTTTTTTACTGTCCTGCCTTCTTTTGTAAATTCCTCCCCATCTGTCTCACCACAGCTTCTGCCTTACGTGGCAACTGTCTGGCAGACCATAACACACCTGGCGAGCAAGGAGGCATGCTGCACCCACCTCATCCCTTACAGACCTTCAGTCCAGGACCCACCTAGACCGTTAGGCAGGTAGAATGTTCCTTCAAATTTTTTTCTACTTTAATGTCCCCCAGTCTTTTGTAAATTTCTCCCTGTCTGTCTTTCCACAACTTGTGCCTTTGGCAGAAACTACCTGGCACATCTCAAGGCACCTGGAGCTCAAGAGGTCACAATGCGCCCACTGCTTCCCTTCCAGACCTTCAGTTGAGGACCCACTCAGACCCCTAGGCGAGTAGAAATTCCTCCATATTTTATTCTTCTTTACTATCCCCCTTCTTTGATGAAATCCTCCCTGTCTGTCTCTCCACAGCTTGTGCCTTTGGCGGCAGCTTCCTTGCACTTTTCATGGCACCTGGCAAGCAAGGGGGCATGATGGACCCACTGCTTCCCTTCCAGACCCACAATCCAGGACCCACCTTGACCGTTTAAGCAGGTAGAAATTTCCTCCAGTATTTTATCTTCTTTATTGTACCCCATTATTTTGTAAATTCGTCCCCATCTGTCTCTCCACAGCTTGTGCCTTTGGCGACAGCTGCCTGGCACATCTCAAGGCACCAGGTGAACAAGGGGGCAGCTGTGCAAACTTCACCCCTTCCAGACCCACACTCCTGGACCACATGGACTGCTAGGCAATTAGAGAGTTCCTCCATTTTTTTCTTCTTTCCTGTACCACATTTCTTTTTAAATTTTTCCCTGTCTGTCTCTCCACAGCTGGTGCCTTTGGCGACAGCTGCCTGGCACATCTCAAGGCAACTGGTGTGCAAGTGGGCACGCTGTGCCCACTGCTTCCCTTCCAGACCCCCACTCCAGGAACCACCCAGTCCCCTAGGCTGGTAAAAAGTTCCTCCATTTCTTTTTCTTCTTTACTGTCCCCCATTCATTTGTACATCCCTTGCCTTCTATCTCTCCACAGCTTCCGACTTTGGTGGCAGCTGCCTGAAGCACCTCAAGGCACCTTGTGAGCAAAGTAGCAAGCAGCACCCACTGCTTCCATTCCAGACCCCCAGTCCAGGGCCCACCCAGACCCCAGGCAGGTAGAAAGTACCTCCATTTTTTTTCTACTTTATTGTTCCCCATTCTTTTGTAAATTCTTCCCCATTTGTCTCTCCACCACTTGTGCCATTGGTGGCAGGTGCCTAGCACATCGCAGGGGACCAGGTGAACAAGGGGCCATGCTGCGCCCACTTCACCCCTTACAGGCCCCCAGTCCTGGACCCAGGCAGACCCCTAGGCAGGTAGAAAGTTCTGCATTTTTTTTTCTTCTTTATGGTCACCCATTCTTTTGTAAATTCCTCCTCATCTGTCTCTCCATAGCTAGTGCTTCTGGCAGCAACTGCCAGGCACATCTCAAGGCACCTGGAGAGCAAGGTGGCACGTTGCACCCAATTCTTCTCTTCCAGACCCCCAATACAGGACCCACCAAGTTCCCTATGCAAGTAGAAATTTCCTACTTTTTTTTTTCTTCTTTACTGTCCCTCATTGTTTTGTAAATTCTTTCCCATCTGTCTCTCCACTGCTTGAGCCTTTGGTGGCAGCTACCTGGTATGTCTCAAAGCACCTGGCAAGCAAAGGGGCATGCTATGCCCACTGCTTCCCTTCCAGACCCCCAGTCCTGGACCCACCCAGACCCCTACTCATTTTGAAAGATCCTCCATTTTTTTTCTTCTTCACTGTCCCCCATTCTTTTTTTTTATCATCATAAACTTCTTTATATTACATTGGATTACATATAACTTTACAGGGTTTACATTGCTTTTTCAAAAGGGAATACCATGCATGTCAGTCAGTACAGAGACATTAATCTCCTGCTTCAACATTCAATATCTTTTCTATGTTTTCCCCAATCATTATTATTATTCTAATTATTTTTTAAAACAGTCAATCGCTATTTCTCATTTTGCTTGTAAAAATACTTTGCCCATCATGAAATAATTCTCAGACCAATACAGTTGAGAATACTATACATGTAATCACCACCAGTTAATAAGCCACATCTGTTTCTCATTACTTCCCTGCCTCTCTATTGTTCTCTTGCTATCTTTCTCTATCCTCTTCTCTTCACCTCCCCCATTCCACACTGTCCTATTCTCATTAAGTACCTTCACTGCTTTTATGTCCTCCATTTTTTTGCTCTCTACCATAGAGTGTGGATAGTTGGTATATATTGAGTGGATACATACAATATCTTTCTTTCATAGCCTGGCTTACTTCCCTCAGCAATACTTCCTCCATATCTGACCACTTTCTATCAAATTCCAGGGACTTGTTATTTTTTATGGCTGAGTAGTATTCCATAGAGTATATATATATATACCACACTTTTCCAATCCATTCATCAGTTTATGGACATTTAGGTTGGTTCCATGTCTTGGCAATTGTGAATAAT
>NW_006159831.1:190286-191297 GCF_000334495.1 Tupaia belangeri chinensis | reverse complement strand
GGTTAACTCTTCCTTAAAAGTTTTGTAGAATTCACAAGTGAAGTCATCTGGACTGGGCTTTTCTTTGTTGGGAGGTTATTTATTACTGATTCAATCTCCTGGCTTGTTATAGGTCTATTCAGGTTCTCTATGTCCTCCTGATCCAATCTTGGTAGATTATATGCATCCAGGAATTTGTCCATGTACTCCAGGTTATCTTGTTTGTTGGTATAAAGTCGCTCATAGTATCTTCTAATGATATTTTGTATTTCTGCTATGTCTGTGGTAATATTGCATATTTCATCACATTGATTAATCTGGTTTCTTTCTTTCTTCTTCTTGATCAGTCTAGCCAATGGTGTGTCGATCTTGTTAATCTTTTCAAAGAACCAGCTTTTGCTTTCATTTATTTTCTGTATGGTTTGTTTATTTTCTATTTCATTTATTTCTGCTCAAACCTTTATTTTTCTTTTTCCCTTGCATTTTGGGGGTTTGTTTGTTGTTGTTTTTCCAATTCTCTGAGGCATGACGATAAGGCATGATGATATCTACTTGCCATCTTTCCATCTTTTTCTTATGCGCACTAATTGCTATGAATTTCCCTCTTTTGACTGCTTTTGCTGTGTCCCATAGATTCTGGACACCTGTGTACTCATTATCATTTGTTTCCCTAAATTTTTTATTTCAGGCTTAATTTCTACAGTAGTGAAGAAGTCATTCAGAAGTAGGTTGTTCAGTTTCCATGTATTCATGTATTTTGGGGGTTGTTTCTTGAAATTAATCTTGAGTTTAATTCCATCATGGTCAGAGAAGATGCTGGGTACAGTTTCTATGCCTTTGAATCTGTAATGGCTTGATTTGTTTACTAATATATGATCTATCTTTGAAATGGTTTCGTGTCGGGGTGAGAAAAAAGGTATATGTTTTGGATGTAGGATGGGAAGTTCTATAGATAACTTTCAAGACCATTCCATTTATAGTAATATTTAAGTCCTGTATCTCTCTGTTTATTTTCTGTCTAGAAGATCTGTC
>NW_006159831.1:144304-188982 GCF_000334495.1 Tupaia belangeri chinensis | reverse complement strand
GGTGATGTAGGCTTGATGATTTCCCTTGAGGGAGAGGCCTTTTGTTGGTTGCTCATATTTCTTGAGCCTCTGCGATTGTTCCTAGTCATCAGGTAATCTATATGTTTCTTCCTAAGTTATTTAAGGTATCTCTGATTCTTAAGAGTTATACAGACTTAGAAAATTGCTGATTTCTCTTATGGTTGGCCTACCAGTTGCTCACAATTACCATTAACTGTTGCCACTAGCCCTGAATGACCGAATGTCCTAGCTGTTTCTAAGGAGTGGTGAGCCTTCAACTGACCCAATAAGCAACACCCCAAGAGCAATAAAAAACAAAACGAAAGAACACGCCACATGCGATTCAAATCACCAAAATGCAAAGAGTCTAAAGGCTAGTGGAAAAGGGTGAGAAGACAAGTGACAGGACCAGGTTGGTCGGGCCTGCAGTCTCAGTCCGCCTGGTGTCTGGTACTGCTGGCCAGCTCGATCCGGATTGTGGGTAGGGTGGGGTGGGGGTCTTCCTTAAAGTCCTAGACAACCAACCTGGGATCCAAGGAGGAGGAACGGTGGGGAGGCGTGGAGATTCAGAAGGGTCGGGCCTGCTGCCTGTCCCCCATTCTTTTGTAAATACATCCCCATCTGTCACCTTGGGTGGAAGCTGCCTGGCACATCTCAAGGAACCTGGTGAGCAAGGGGGCTTGCTGCACCTACCGCTTCCATTCCAGACCCCCAGTCCAGGACCATTCAAGACCCCAGGCAGGTAGAAAGATCCTTCATTTTTATTTCTTCTTTACTGTCCCCCATTCTTTTGTAAATTCCTCCCCATCTGTCTCTCTGCAGCTTGTGCCTTTGACAGCAAGTGCCTGGCACATCTCAAGGAATCTGGCGAGTAAGGGGGCACTATGCGCCAACTGCTTCCCTTCCGGAGCCCCAGTCCAAGACCCACCCAGAACCCTAGGCAGTTAGAAAGTTCCTCTATTTTTTTTCTTCTTTATTGTTCCCTATTGTTTTGTAAATTCGACCCCATCTGTCTCACCACAGCTTGTGCCTTTGGTGGCAGCTGCCAGGCACATCTGAAGACACCTGGCGAGCAACGGGGCATGCTGCACCTCTTGGTTCCCTTATAGACCCCCCAATCCAGGACCCACCCAGACCCCTAGGCAGTTAGAAAGTTCCTCTATTTTTTTTCTTCTTTATTGTTCCCTATTGTTTTGTAAATTCGACCCCATCTGTCTCACCACAGCTTGTGCCTTTGGTGGCAGCTGCCAGGCACATCTGAAGACACCTGGCGAGCAACGGGGCATGCTGCACCTCTTGGTTCCCTTATAGACCCCCCAATCCAGGACCCACCCAGACCCCTCCCCAGATCCCTAGGCAGGTAGAAAGTTCTTCCCTTTTTTTCTTTTCTATTTCCCCCCATTCTGTTGAAAATTTCTCCCCTTCTGTCTCTCCACAGCTTGTGCCTTTGGTGGCAGCTGCCAGGCACATCTGAAGGCACCTGGCGAGCAACGGGGCATGCTGCACCTCTTGGTTCCCTTATAGACCCCCAATCCAGGACCCACCCAGACCCCTAGGCAGTTAGAATGTTCCTCCATATTTTTTCTTCTTTTCTGTCCCCAATTCTTTTATAAATTATTTCCCGTATGTCTCTCCACAGCTTGCACCTTTGGCAGCTGCTGCCTGGCACATCTCAAGGTACCAGGCGAGCAAGGGGGCATGCTGCGCCAACTTTATCACTTCCAGAGCCCCAGTCCAGGACCCTCCTAGACCCCAAGGCAGGTAGAAAGTTCCTAACTTTATTTTTCTTCTTTTCTGTCACCCATTCTTTGTAAATTCCTCCCCATCTGTCTCTCCACAGCTTGAGCTTTTGGCGGCAACTGCCTGGCACATATCAAGGCACCTAGCGACCAAGGGAGCAAGCTGTACCCACTTTCTCCCTTCCAGACCCCCAGTCCAGGACACACTGAGACCCCTAGGCAGGTAGAAAGTTCCTCTTTTTTTCCTTTACTGTCACCCCTTTCTTTTGCAAATTCCTTCCCTTATGTCTCTACACAGCTTGTGCCTTTGGTGGCAACTGCCTGGCACACCTCAAGGCACCTGGCGAGCAAGGGGGCACGCTGTGCCAACTGCTTCCCTTCCAGACCCCTAGTCCAGGACCCCCCAGACCCCTAAGAAGGTAGAAAATTCCTCCATTTTATTTTCTTCTTGACTGTCCCCTGTTCTTTTGTAAATTCCCCCCAGTCTGTCTCTGCACAGGTTGCAACTTTGGTGGCAGCTTCCTGGCACATCTCAAAGCACCTGGTGACCAAGGGGGCACGCTGAACCCACAACTTCCCTTCCAGACCCCCAGTTCAGAACCAACCCATGCCACTAGGCATGTAGAAAGTTCCATTATTTTTTCTTCTTTACTGTCCCCCATTCTGTTGTAAATTCCTCCCCCTCTGTCTCTCTACAGCTTTTGCTTTTGGCGGCAGCTTCCTGACACATTGCAAAGCACCTGGTGAGCAAGGGGGCACGCTGAACACTAGCTTCCCTTCCAGACCCCCAGTTCAGAATAAACCCATACCACTAGGCATGTAGAAAGTTCCTCCATTATTTTTTCTTCTTTACTGTCCCCCCATTCATTAGTAAATTCCTCCCCTTCTGTTTCTATACTGCTTTCGCCTTTGCAGCAGCTGCCTGGCACAACTTAATGCACCTGGCGAGCAAGATGGCACGCTGTGCCCACTGCTTCCCTTCCAAACCCCCAGTCCAGGACATACCCAGACCCTTAGGCAGGTAGAAAGTTCATCCATTTTCTTTCTCCTTTCCTGTCACCCATTCATTTGTAAATTCCTCCCTGTCTGTCTCTCCACAACTTGCGCCATTTGGGCAATTGCCTGGCACACCTCAAGGCACCCGGCGAGCAAGGGGGCATGCTGCGCCCAATACTTCTCTTCCAGAACCTCTGTCCAGGACCCACCAAAACCCCTACTTAAGTAGAAAGTTCCTCCATTTATTATTTTTTTTTTACTGCTCCCCATTGTTTTGTTAATTCTTCCCCATCTGTCTCTCCACAGCTTGTTCCTTTGTCAGGAACTTCCTGGCATATCTCAAGGTACCTGGTGCACATGTGGGTATGCTGTGCCCACTGCTTCCCTTCTGGACCCTTAGTCCAGGACCCACCCAGACCCCTAGGCAGGTAGAAAGTTCCTCCATTATTTTTTTCTTTATACTGTCTCCCATTCTTTTGTAAATCCTCCCCATCTGTCTCTATACAGATTTTGCCTTTGGCGGCAGCTGCCTGGCACATCTTAAGGCACCTGGCAAGCAAGGGGGTACGCTGTGCCCACTGCTTCCCTTTCAAATCCCCAGCCTAGGACCCACCCAGACCCGTTGGAAGGTAGAAAGTTCCTCCACTTATTTTTCTTCTTTACTGTCCCCCATTTATTTGTAAATTTCTCCCCCTCTGTCTCTGTACAGGTTTAGTCTTTGGCAGAAGCTGCCTGGCACATTTCAAGGTACCTAGTGAACAAAGGGGCACACTGCACCCACTGCTTCCCTTCCAGACCCCCAGTCCAGGACCCACCGAGACTCCTAGGTAGTAAGAAAATACCTCCATTTCCTTTTTTTCTTCACACTGCCACTTTCTTTTGTAATTTTCTCCCCATGTGTCTCTTCACACCTTCCGCCTTTGGCGCCATTTGCGTGGCACATCTCTAGGCACCTGGCGAGCAACTGGGCATGCTGCGCCCCCTGCCTCCCTTCCAGACCCACAGTCCAGGACCCATCCTGACCCCATGGCAGGTAGAAATTTCCTTCATTTATTTTTCTTCTTTACTGTCACCCCTTTCTTTTATAAATTCCTCCCCCATCTGCCTTTCCACAGCTTGCCGCTTTAGCGAAAGCTGCCTGGCATATATCCAAGCACCTGACCAGCAAGGGAGAACGCTGTGCCCAGTGCTTCCTTTCCAGACACACAATCCAGGACCCACCCAGACCCCTAGGCAGGAGGAAAGTTCCTTCATTTTTTTTTCTTCTTTACTGTCCCCCATTCTTTTGTAAATTTCTCTTCGTCTGTGCCTCCACAGCTTGCACCTTTGTTGGCAGCTGCCTGGCACACCTCAAGGCACCAGGTGAGCAAGGGGAACGCTGCACCCAATCCTTCCATTCCAGACCCCCAGTCCAGAACCTACCCTGACCCCTAACAGATAGAAAGTCCCTCCATTTTTTTTCTTTACTGTCCCCCATTGTTTTGTTAATTACTCCCCTTCTGTCTCTCCACAGCTTGCTCCCTTTGGCGGGAGTTGGGTGGCACATCGCAAGGCACCTGGTGAGCAAGGGGGCACGCTGCGCCCACTGCTTCCCTTCCAGAGCCCCAGTCCAGGACCCACCCTGACCACTAGGCAGGTAGAAATTTCCTCCTTTTTTCCCCTTCATTACTGTCACCCCTTTCTTTTGTTAATTTCTCTTCGTCTGTCACTCCACAGCTTGCTCCTTTGGCGGCAGCAGCCTGGCACATCTCAAGTCACCTGGCAAGCAAGGGGGCACACTGCGGCCACTTCTTCCCTTCCAGACCCCCAGTCCAGGACCCATCTTGACCCCTAGGCAGCTAGAAAGTTCCTCCATTTTTTTTCTTCTTTACTGTCACCCCTTTCTTTTGTAAATTCCTCCCCTTCTGTCTTTCCACAGCTAGCGCCTTTAAGGGAAGCTGCCTGGCAGATATCAAGGCACCTGTGAGCAAGGGTGCACACTGCACCCAATGCTTCCTTTCCAGACCCCCAATCCAGGACCCACCCAGACCCCTATGCAGGAGGAAATTTCCTCCATTATTTTTTCTTCTTTATTGTCCCCCTTTCTTCAGTAAATTCCTCCTGGTCTGTCTCTCCACCACTTGCACCTTTGGCAGCAGTTGTCTAGCACATCTCTAGGCACCTGTGAGCAAGCGGGCATGCTATGCCACTCCTTCTCTTCCAGACCCCCAATTAAGGACCCACCCAGACCCCTAATCAGGAGGAAAGTTCCTCCATTACTTTATCTTCTTTACTGTCCCCCTCTCTTTTGTAAATTCCTCTCCATCTGTCTTTCCACAACTTGTGCCTTTAGCAGAAGCTGCCTTGGAGATATAAAAGCACCTGGTGAGCAAGAGGGCACGCTGCACCCAATGCTTCCTTTCTAGATCTGCAATCCAGGACCCACCCAGATCTCTAGGCAGGAGGAAAGTTCCTCCATTACTTTATCTTCTTTACTGTCCCCCTCTCTTTTGTAAATTCTCTGTCTCTCTCCACAGCATGTGCCTTTGGTGGCAACAGGCTGGCACAGCTCAAGGCACCTAGTGAGCAAGGGGGCACGCTGTGCCTGCTGCTTCTCTTCCAGACCCCTAGTCCTGGAACCACCCAGACTCCTATGAGGGTAGAAATTTTCTTCATTGTTTTCTTCTTTAATGTCCCCCATTCTTTTCTAAATTCCTCCCCATTTGTCTCTCCACAACTTGCACCTTTGACAGCAGCTGCCTGGCACATCTCAAGACACCTGGCGAGCAAGGGGGCACACTGAGCCCTCTGCTTCCTTTCTACACGCCCAGTCCAGGACCCACCCAGAACCCTAGGCAGGTAGAAATTACCTCCATTTTTTTCTTTTATACTGTCCCCCTTTCTTTTGTAAATTTCTCCATGTCTGTCTCTCCACAGCTTGCGCCTCTGGCAGTAGCTGCCTGGCACATCTCAAGGCACCTGGCGAATTAGGGGACATGCAACCCCCACTGCTTCCCTTCCATACCTCCAGTCCAAGACCCACCCAGACACCTAGGCAGGAAGAAAGTTCCTCCATATTTTTTTCTTCTTTACTGTCCCCCATTCTTTTGTAAATTTCTCCTCCTCTGTCTCTCCACCGCTTGCGCCTTTGGGTCAAGTGCCTGGCACACCTCATTGACACCTGGAGAGCAAGAGGGCACACTGTGCCCACTTCTTCTCTTCCAGAACCCCTGTCCAGGGCCCACCAAGACCCCTAGTTAAGTAGAAAGTTCCTCCATTTTTTTTCTTTACTGTCCCCCATTGTTTTGTTAATTCCTCCCCATCTGTCTCTCCACAGTTTCCTCCTTTGTCAGGAGCTTCCTGGCATATCTCAAGGCACTTGGTGAGCAAGGGGGCATGCTGTGCCTATTGCTTCCCTTCCAGACCCCTAGTCCAAGACCCATGCAGACCCCTAGGCAGGTAAAAAGTTCCTCCATTTTTTTTCTTCATTACTGCCTCCCCTTTCTTTCATAAATTCCTCCCCATCTATCTCTCCACTGCTTGCGCCTTTGGCGACAACTGCCTGGAAAATCACAAGGCACCTGGCGAGCCAGGGGGCATGCTGCACCCACTGCTTTTTTTCCAGACCCCCATCTAGGACATACCCAGACCCCTAGGCAAGTAGGAAGTTCCTCCATTTATTTTTTTCTTTTTACCTTCTTCCATTCTTTTGTAAATTCCTCCCTGTCTGTCTCTATACAGCTTTCGCCTTTAGGGGCAGCTGAGTGGCACATCTTAAGGCACCTCCGGAGCAAGGGGTATGCTGCATCTGAAAGAATAAAATTCAGCACAATCTGTACTCTGTAAAAATTAAACTTAACTGCTTGCTCTTCTTGCTTCTGTACAAAAGCTTACGCCACCACCTTGAAAAACAGCCCTGAGCTATGTAAGCTCCTGGGACTTGCTCAGCCTCCTGCATACAGGTTCAGCTCCGTGCAGAAAGCCAGATCCCTGCAAAAATGTATACCTCCCCCACCCCCCTGGAAATCAGCACCAGACCACCCTGAGTATTTGACCTGACTCAGTTGCAGCATCTGCAAAATGCCTTTGTAACCCACTTGTGTAAATAACCCTCCTTGCCAGAGCCAGCAGAAAAAGATAACTATACTTAAAAGACCCTTATCTTATTTCCTCATTTCTCACTCCCCTCACCCTTCCAACTTGTGCCTATATAATCTATGTGTTTCTTTTGTTCGGGACTCCACTTCCCACTGGTTCTGTTGTGACCAGGAGTGGAGTCCTAGTGCACTAGCAATAAAATCCTCTTGTAATTTACAGCAAGATCTGACTCTTGTGGTTGATTGGGGTTGCTGTGACTCTCCTCAGTCTGAAGGGTCTACCGGCTTTTTAAGTCGGGGGTCTTTCACGTCCACTGCTTCCCTTCCAAACACCCAGTCTATGACCCACCCAGACCTACATAGGAAGGTAGAAAGTTCCTCCATTTTTTTTCTTCTTTACTGTCCCCCATTCTTTTGTAAATTCCTCCCCCACTGTCTCTCTACAGCTTTATTCTTTGGCGGAAGCTGCCTGGCACATCTCAAGGTACCTAGCGAGCAAAGGGACACCTGCACTCACTGCTTCTTTTCCAGACCACCAGTCCAGGACCCACCGAGACCCCTAGGCAGAAAGAAAGTACCTCCATTTCTTTTTCTTCTTTACACTGCCTCATTCTTTTGTAAATTTCTCCCCGTCTGTTTCGACACACCTTGTGCCTTTTGCTGTAGCTGCGTGGCACATCTCAAGGCACTTGGCGAGCAACTGGGCATGATGCACCCCTGCGTCCCTTCCTGACCCCAGTTCCAGGACACAACCAGACCCTAGGCAGGTAGAATATTCCTCCATTTTTTTTTCTTCTTTACTGTCCCTCATTGTTTGGTAAATCCTCCCCATCTGTATCTCCACAGCTTGCACCTTTGGTGGCAGCTGCTTGGCACATCCCAAGGGACCTGGTGAGCAAGGGGGCACACTGCACCCATTCCAGATCCCCATTCAAGGACCCACCAAGACCCCTAGTCAGGTAGAAAGTTTCTCCATGTTTTCTTCTTCTTTACTGTCCCCCATTCTTTTGTAAATTCCTCACAGTCTGTCTCTCCACAGCTTTTGCCTTTAGCGGTAGCTGCCTATTACATCTCAAGGCCCATGGCGAGCAAGGGATCACGCTGCACCCACTGTTTCCCTTCCAGACCACTCAGTCCAAGACCCACCCATACCCCTTGGCAAATAGAACGTTCCCCCATTTTATTTCTTCTTTTCTGTCCCTCATTCTTTTGTAAGTACCTCCCCCTCCCCGTCTGTCTCTCCAGAACTTACGCCTTTGGCGGCAGCTGCCTACCACTTCTCTAGGCACCTGCGAACAAGGGGGCATGCTATGCCCACTGCTTCCCTTCTAGAACCCCAATTAAGGACCCACCCAGAGCTCTAGGCATGTAGAAAGTTCCTCCATTACTTTTTCTTCTTTACACTGTCCCCCTCTCTTTTGTAAATTCCTCCCCCTCTATCTCTCCACAGTTTGTGCCCATGGTGGCAGCTGCCTAGCCCATCTCAAGTCACCTGGTGTGCAAGGGGGCACACTGCACCCACTGCTTCCTTTCCAGACCCCCAGTCCAAGGTAGAAAGTTCCTCCTGTTTTTTTTCTTCTTTATTGCCCCCATTCTTTTGTAAATTCCTCCCTGCCTGTCTCTCCACAGCTTGCTCCTTTTTCGGCAGCTGCCTGGCACATCTCAGGGCACCTGGCGTGGAAGAAGACACACTGTGCCGATTGCTTCCCTACATCACCCCTAGTCCAGGACCTACCCAGAACCATAGGTAGGTAGAAAGTTCTTCCTTTTATTTTTTTCTATACTGTTTCCCATTTTTTGTAAATTCCTTCCCGTATGTCACTCCACATCTTGTGCCTTTGGTGGCAGCTGCCAGGCACATCTCAAATCACCTGGCGAGCAAGAGGGCATGTTGCAACCACTGCTTCCTTTCCAGAACCCCAGTCCAGGACCCACCCAGACCCCTAGGCAGGTAAAAAAATCCTTCATTTCTTTTTTCATCTTTACTGTACCCATTCTTTTGTAAATTCCTCCCCATCTGTCTCCACAGCTTGGGCCTTTGGTGGCTGCAGCCTGGCACATCTCAAGACAACTGGCGAGGAAGGGGACACACTGCACCCACTGCTTCTCTCCCAGACCCCAGTCTAGTACCCACCTTGACCTCAAGGCAGGTAGAAAGTTCCTCCATTTTTTCCCTTTACTGTCCCCCATTCTTTTGTAAATTTCTCCCTGTCTGTCTCTCCACAGCTTACTCCTTTTTCAGCTGCTGCCTGGCACATCTCAAGGCACCTGGCGAGCAAATGGGAACGCTGCACCCCCAGCTTCCCTTCCAGACCCCTAGAAAAGTAGAAAGTTCCTCCATTTCTTTTTCTTCTTCACTGTCCTGCATTCTTTTGTAAATTCCTCTCCATCTGTCTCTCCACAGCTTGCGCCTTTGGCAGGTGCTGCCTAAGACATCTCAAGTCACCTGGTGAGTAAGGGGGCATGCTGCAACCACTGCTTCCCTTCCAGGCCCCTAGTCCAGGACCCACCCATACCCCTAGGCAAGTAGAAAATTCCACCATTTTTTTTCTTTACTGTCCCCCATTGTTTTTGTAAATTCTACCCTATCTGTCTCTCAAAAGCTTGTGCGTTTGGCGGAAGCAACCTGGCATATCTCAAGGCACATTGCAAGCAAGGGGGCACGCGGTGCCCACTTTTTCCCTACCAGACCTCCAGTCCCGTATCCTCCCAGACCTCATGGCAGGTAGACAGTTCCATCATTTTTTCTTCTTCTTTACTGTCCCCCATTCTTTCGTAAATTTCTCCCCATCTGTCTCTCCACAGCTTGCGCATTTAGTGGCTACTGCCTGGCACACCTCAAGGCACCTGACAAGAAAGGGGGAATGCTACACCCACTGCTTCCCTTCCAGACCCCCAGTCTACGACCCACCTAGACCCCTAGGCAGGTAGAAAGTTCCTCCATTATTTTTTCTTCTATACTGTCCCCATACTTTTGTAAATTCCTCCGGGTCTGTCTCTGCACAGCTTGTGCCTTTGGGGGCAGCTTCCTGGCACATCTCAAGACATTTGGTGAGGAAAGGGGAATGGTGAGCCCACTGCTTCCCTTCCAGACCCCCAGTGCAGGACCCACCGAGATCCCTAGGCAGGTAGAAATTTTCTCCATATTTTTTTTCCTATTTTCTGTGCCCCATTCTTTTGTAAATTCCTATATCTCTCCTTTCCCTATATCTCTCCACAGCTTGCACCATTGACGGCAGCACCCTGGCACATCTCAAGGCACCTGACAAGCAAGGGGGAACGCTGCACCCACTGTTTCACTTCCAGACCCCCAATCCAGGACCAACCCTGACCCCTAAGCAGGTAGAAAGTTACTATATTTTTTGCTTCTTTACTGTCTCTCATTCTTTTGGAAATTCTTCCCCATTTGTCTCTCCACAGCTTTCACATTTGTCAGCAACTGCCTGACAAATCTCAAGGAACCCGGCGAACAAGTGGGCACGCTGCGCCCACAACCTCACTTCCAGACCCCTAGTCCAGGACCCACACTGATCCCTAGGCTGATTGAAAGTTCCTCCATTATTTTTCTTTACTGTCCCCTATTATTTTGTAAATTTCTCCCCTTCTCTCTCTCCACTGCTTGCTCCTTTGGCGGCAGTTTCCTGGCACATCTCATGGCAGCTAGCGAGCAAATGGGCACCCTTCAGCCACTGCTTCCCTTCCAGAAACCCAGTCCAGTATCCTCCCTGACCCCAAGGCAGGTAGAAGTTCCTCCATTTTTTTTTCTTTCTTACTGTCCCCCATTCATTTGTAAATTTCTCCCCAACTGTCCCTCCAAAGCTTGGGCTTTGGCAACAGCTGCCTGGCACATCTCAAGACACCTGAGAGCAAGAGGGCATGCTGTGCCCACTTCTTCCCTTCAAGACTCCCAATCAAGGACCCACCCAGACCCCTAGGTAGGTAGAAAGTTCTTCCATTTCTTTTTCTTCTTTAATGTCCATCTCTCTTTTGTAAATCCTCCTCGTTTTTCTCTCCACAGCTCGTGTCTTTGGCAGCAGCTGCCTGGCACATCTCAAGTCACCTGGTGTGCAAGTGGGCACACTTAAACCACTGCTTTTTTTCCAGACCCCCAGTCCAGGACCCACCCAGAACCCTGTGCAGGTATAAAGTTCCTCCGTTTTTTTTTTCTTCTTTGTTGTCCTCCTTGTTTTGTAAATTTGACCCCATCTGTCTCCACTGCTTGCACCTTTGGCAGCAGCCTGGCACATCTCAAGGCACCTGACAAGCAAGGGGGCCCGCTGCACCCACTGCTTCTCTTCCAGACCCCCAGTCTAATACTGACCATGACCCCTAGGCAGGTAGAAAGTTCCTCCATTTTTTTTCTTCTCTATTGTTCCCCATTCTTTTATAAATTTCTCTTCATTTGTCTCTCCTCAGCTTATGCCTTTGGCAGCAGCTGCCTAGCACACCTCAAGGCACCTGGCAAGCAAGGGGGCACACTGCACCCAATGCTTCCTTCCCAGACCCACAGTCCAGGACCCACCAGACCACTAGGCATGTAGAAAGTTCCTCCATTTTTTTTTCCTTTTTATTGTCTCCAATTCTTTGTAAATTCCTCCCCATCTGTCTCTCCACAGCTTTTGCATTTGGCGGCAGATGCCTATTACATCTCTAGGTACCTGGTGAGCAAGGGGACACCCTGCATCCCTGCTGCCCTTCCAGACCCCCAATCCAGTATCCTCCCTGACCCCAAGGCAGGTAGAAGTTCCTCCATTTTTTTTTCTTTTTTACTGTCCCTCATTCTTTTGTAAATACCTCCCTGTCTGTAGCTCCACAGCTTGGGCTTTGGCGACAGCTGCCTGCCACATCTCAAGGCACCTGCAAGCAAGGGGCATGCTCTGGCCACTGCTTCTCTTTCAGAACCCCAGTCAAATACTCACCAAGACCCCTACGCTAATAAGTTCTTCCATTTCTTTTTCTTCTTTACTGTCCCCCTTTCTTTTGTAAATACCTCCCCATCAGTCTCTCCACAGCTTGCACCTTTGTCAGCAGCAGCGTGGCACATATCAAGGTACCTGGTGAGTAAGCGGGCACGCTGTGACCACTTCTTCCCTTCCAAAACCCCAGTTCAGGACCCACCCAGACCCCTAGGCAGGTAGAAAAATCCTTCATTTTTTTTCTTCTTTACTGTCCCCATTCTTTTGTAAATTCCTCCTCATCTGTCTCTCCACACCTTGGGCCTTTGGCAGCAGCAGACTGGCACATCTCAAGGCCACTGGCTAGCAAGGGGGCACGCTGTACCCACTGGCTCTCTTTCCCAGACCCCCAGTCTAGTACCCACCCTGACCCCAAGGCAGGTAGAAAGTTCCTCCATTTTTTTTCTTCTTTAGTGTCCCCCATTCTTTTGTAAATTTCTCGTTTGTCTCTCCACAGCTTGCACCTTTGGCAGCAGCTGCCTGGCACACCTCAAAGCACCCAGCGAGCAAAGGGGCACACTGCGCCCACTGTTCCATACCAGATCCCCAGTCCAGGACCCACCAGATCCCTTGGTAGGTAGAAAGCTCCTCCATTTATTTTTCCTTTTTATTATCTCCCATTCTTTTGTAAATTCTTCCCTGTCTGCCTCTCCACAGCTTTTGCCTTTGGTGGCAGCTGCATATTACATCTCAAGGCACCTGGAGAGCAAGGAGTCACGCTTCAGCCACGGCTTCCCTTCCAGACCCCATTCCAGGACCCACCCTGATCCCTAGGCTGGTAGAAAGTTCCTCCATTTTTTTTCTACTCTGCTGTCCCCCATTCTTTAGTAAATTACTCCCCTTCTGTCTCTCCACTACTTACGTCTTTGGCGGCAACTGCCTGGCACATCTCAAAGCCTCTGGCGAAGAAGGGATCATGCTGTGCCCACTGCTTACCTTCCAGACCACTCAGTACAGGACTCACCTCCACCTTTGGCAAGTAGAAAGTTCCACCATTTCTTTTCTTCTTTTCTGTCCCCCATTCTTTTGTAAATACCTCCCCTTCTTACTCTGCACAACTTGCATCTTTGGTGACAGCTGACTGGCATATCTTAAGGCACCTGAGAGCAAGGGGGCACGCTGAACCTACTGCTTCCCTTCAAGACTCCCAATCAATGACCCACCTGGACCTCTAGGCATGTAGAAAGTTCCTCCATTTCTTTTTCTTCTTTACTGTTCCCCTCTCTTTTGTCAATTCCTCCCCGTTTTTCTCTCTAGAGATTGTTTCTTTTGTGACAGCTGCCTGGCACATCTCAAGTCACGTGGTGTGCTTGGGGGCACACTTTAACCACTGCTTCCTTTCCATACCCCCAATCCAGGACCCACCCAGACCCCTAGGCAGGTAGAAAGTTCCTCCATTTCTTTTTCTTCTTTGCTGTCACCCTCTTTTTTGTAAATTCCTCCCTGTTTTTCTCTCCACAGCTTGTGTCTTTGGCGACAGCTGCCTGGCACATCTCAATGCACCTGCAAGCTCATGACCCCCAGTCCAGGACCCACCTAGACCCCTAGGCAGGTAGAAATTTCTTCCAGTTATTTTTCTTCTTCACTGTCAACCCTGTCTTTTGTAAATTCCTTCCCGTATGTCTCTCCACAGCTTGCGCCTTTGGCCGCAGCTGCCTGGCACATCTCATGGCACCTAGCGAACAAGGGGGCATACTGCGACCACTGCTTCCCTTCCAGAACCACAGTCCAGGACCCACCCAGACTCCTAGGCAGGTAGAAAAATCCTTCATTTTTTTTTCTTCTTATTGTCCCCATTATTTTGTAAATTCTTCCCCATTTTTCTCTCCACAGCTACAGCCTTTGGTGGCAGCAGCCTGGCACATCTCAAGGCAACTGACGAGCAAGGGGGCACGCTGCGCAGACTGCTTCTCTTCCAGACCCCCAGTCTAGTATCCTTCCAGACCCCAAGGCAGGTAGAAAGTTCCTCCATTTATTTTTCCTTTTTATTGTCTCCCATTCTTTTGTAAATTCCTCCCCATCTGCCTCTCCACAACTTTTGCCTTTGGCTGCAGCTGCCTATTACATCTCAAGACACCTGGCGAGTAAGGGGGCACGCTTCAGTCCCTGCTTCCCTTCTAGACCCCCAGTCAGGACCCACCAAGACCCCTAGGCTGGTAGAAAGTTCTTCCATTTTTTTCTCTTCTTAACTGTCCCTCATTCTTTAGTAAATTCATCCCCATCTGTCTCTCCACTACTTGCATCTTTGGCAGCAACTGCCTGGCACATCTCAAGGCCCCTGGTGGGAAGGGATCATGTTGCACCCACTGCTTACCTTCCAGACCAATCAGTGTAGGACCCACCCAGACTCCATGTCAAGTAGAAAGTCCCACCATTTTTTATTTCTTCTTTTCTGTCCCCCATTCTTTTGTAAATACCTCCTTTTCTTTCCCTCCACAACTTGCATCTTTGGCGACATCTCAAGGCACTTGCCAGCAAGGTGGCACACTGAGCCCATTTCTTCCCTTCATGACTCCCAATCAAGGACCCACCCAGACCCCTAGGCAGGTAGAAAGTTCCTCCATTTCTTTTTCTTCTTTACTGTCCCCCTCTCTTTTGTAAATTCCTCCGTTTTTCTCTCCACAGCTTGTGTCTTTGGCAACAGCTGCCTGACACATCTCAAGGCAACTGCGAGCAAGGGGTCATGCTGCGCCCACTGCTTCACTTCCAGAACCACAGTCAAGGACCCATCCAGACCCCTAGGCAGGAAGAAAGTTCCTCCATTTCTTTTTCTTCTTTACTGTCCCTCTCTCTTTTGTAAATTCCTCCCCATTTTTCTGTCCACAGCTTCTGTGTTTGGCAACAGCTGCCTGGCACATCTCAAGTCACCTTGTGTGCAAGAGGGCATGCTTCAAGCACTGCTTCCTTTCCAGACCCACAGTCCAGGACCCATCCAGACCCCTAGGCAGGTAGAAAGTTCCTCTATTTTTATTTCTTCTTTTCTGTCCCCTTTCTTTTGTAAATACCTCCCCTTCTGTCTCTCCACAGCTTGAGCCTTTGGCAACAGCTGCCTGGCCCATCTCAAGACACCTGCGAGCAAGGGGGCACACTCTGGCCACTACTTCCCTTCCATACCCCCAGTACAGGACCCACCCAGACCCCTAGGCAGGTAGAAAGTTTCTCCATTTCTGTTTCTTCTTTACTGTCCCCCTTTCTTTTGTATATACCTCACCGTCTGTCTCTCCACAGCTTGTGCCTTTGTTGGAAGCAGCCTGGCACATGACAAGGAACCTGGAGAGCAAGGGGTCTCGCTGTGCCCACTGATTCACTTCCAGACCGTCAGTCCAGAACCAACCCTGACCACTAGGCAGGTAGAACCTTCATGTATTTTTATTTTCTTCTTTACTGTCCCCCATTTTTTTGTAAATTCCTCCCCATCTGTCTCTCCATAGCTTGAGCCATTTGCGGCAACTGCTGGGCACATCTCAAGACACCTGACAGGCAAGGGGGCACACTGCTCCCACGGCTTCCCTTCCATACCCCCAGTCCAGGACCCATCCAGACTCCTAGGATGGTAGAAAGTACCTACAGTTTTTTTTCTCCTTTGTCTTCCATTGTTTTGTAAATTTCTCCCAGTCTGTCTCTCAACAGCTTGTGCCTTTGGCTGCAACTGCCTGGAACATCTCAAGGCACCTTGCGAGCAATGGGGCTCACTACATCCCCTGATTCCCTTCGAGAAACCCAGTCCAAGACCCACCGAGACCCCCCAGGCAGGTAGAATGTTCCTCCATTTTTTTTTCTTTTATATTGTCCCCCATTTTTTGTAAATTTCTCCCCCTCTGTCTCCACAGTTTGTGACTTTGGCAGCAGCTTCCTGGCACATCTCAAGGCACCTGGCAAGGAAGGGGGCATGCTGCACCCACTGCTTCCCTTCCAGACTCCCAGTCCCAACCCACCCAGAGCCCTATGCTGGTAAAAATTTCCTCCATTATTTTTTATTCTTTACAGTCCCCATTCTTTTGTAAATTTCTCCCAGTCTCCCTCTGCACAGCTTGCATCTTTGGGGCAGCTACCTGGCACATCTCAAGACACCTGGCAAGCAAGGGGGCATACTGAGCCCACAGCTTCCCTTCCAGACCCCCTGTCCAGGACCCACCAAGACCCCTAGGCAGGTAGAAATTTCCTCCATATTTTTTTCTTTTTTACTGTGCCCCATTCTTTTATAAATTCTTTCCTTATGTCTCTCCATGGTTTACGCCATTGGCAGCAGCATCCTGGCACATCTCAAGGCACCTGATGAACAAGGGTGCATGCTGCGCCCACTGTTTCACTTCCAGACCCTCAGTATAGGACCCACCCTGAAATGTAGGCAGGTAGATAGTTCCTCTATTTTTTTTCTTTACTAGCCCCCATTCTTTGTAAATGTGTCCCCTTCTGTCTCTCTACAGCTTGCTCCTTTGTCGGCAACATTTCAAGGCACCTGGCGAGCAAGGGGGCATGCTGCGCCCACTGTTTCCCTTCCAGACTCCCAGTCCTGGACCCACCCAGACGCCAAGGCAGGTAGAAATTTCCTCCAGATGGTTTTCTCCTTTACTGTCTCCCATTTTTTTGTAAATTTGTCCCTGTCTGTCTCTCTGCAGCTTGCGCATTTGGCAGCAGCTGCCGGGCACACGTAAAGGCACCTTGAGAGCAAGGGGGCATGCTGCACCCACTGCTTCCCTTCCAGACCCCTAGGCAGGTAGAATGTTCCTCCTTTTTTTTTTTTTTTTCTTTTTTACTGTAACCCATTCTTTTGTAAATTCCTCCCCATCTGTCTCTACACAGCTTGCACCTTTTGTGGCAGCTGCCTGACACACCTCAAGGCACGTGGCAAGCAAGGGGGCACACTGCGCCCATTTCTTCTGTTCCAGACCCCCAGTCCAGCACCCACTAGTCAGCTTGAAAGTTTCTCCACATTTTTTTCTTCTTTAATTTCGCCATTCTTTTGTAAATTCCTCCCTGTCTGTCTCTCCACAGCTTGCGCCTTTGCGGCAACTACCTGGCACACCTCATGTCACCTGGCGAGCAAGGGGGCACACTGAGCCCACTGCTTCCCTTCCAGACCCCCAGTCCAAGACCCCTCCAGACCCCTAGGCAGGAAGAAATATCCTCCATTTCTTTTTCTTCTTTACTGTCCCCCATTCTTTTGTAAATTCCTCCCTGTCTGTCTCTCCACAGCTTGCGCCTTTGCGGCAACTACCTGGCACACCTCATGTCACCTGGCGAGCAAGGGGGCACACTGAGCCCACTGCTTCCCTTCCAGACCCCCAGTCCAGGACCTCCCCAGACCCCTAGTCATGTTGAAAGTTCCTCCATTTCTTTTTCTCTTACTGTCCCCCATTCTTATGTAACTTGGTCCCCATCAGTCTCTCCACAGCTTGTGCCTATGGCAGCAGCTTCCTGACCCATGTGAAGTTACCTGGAGACCAATGGGGCGTAATGCACCCATTGCTTTCCTTCCAGACCCCCAGTACGGGACCCACCCAGACCCCTAGGCAGGTAGAAAGTTCCTCAATTTTGTTGTTCTTTACTGTCCCCTATATTCTTGTAAATTCCTCCCCCTCTTTCTCCCCACAGTTGCACCTTTGGCGGCAGCTGCCTGGCACATCTCAAGGCACCTGGCGAGTGATCGGGCATGCTGCGCCCAGTCCTACCCTTCCAGACCACCTGTCCAGGACCCACAAAGACCCCTAGGCACTTTGAAAGTTCCTCCATGTTTTTTCTTCTTCACTGTCCCCCATTCTTTTTTTTTTTAAAAGAATTATTTATTTAATTTTATTAATTAATTCATTTATTTTAATTTGACCAGAGAGAGACACAGTCACAGGGAATTTTTTTTTTATAAATTTTTTTTTTTATTTACATTCATTCACTGTACATCATTATAGCATACAAAATGAGATTTTTCCATTGAGAATACACTGTATATTGGCTCAATCAAGCACATCAACATATGTGTTATTGTCAACAAATCATTTTCCATTTCTTGTTTTCTGTATATTTTGCCTTTTTTCCCATCCTTGATTCCCTATCTCACCCTCTGCCATCTCCCACCCTCCTCCCACACTGTGTCTGGTATCTATTGTTGCTTTCTATGCCTTCCCATTTTATTGTTTCACTAAATATCTTAATAAATCTAAATATTTTCAATAGCAAGCACAGCTGATATGTACATATCCATGAACACAAGACTGACTTTAGGCATAAACCTCAGTGAATAGAATGAACATACTGTAAAGTAGCACCTAACTAGGGCTATATAGCTTAACTGCAGTCATCAAATAGGTATTTCTAATGCCTTTTTTTTTTTTCTTCTGAAAATTTTTTTTTTTTATTAATTTACATTCATTCCCTGAGCATCATCACAACATTCTAAATGTGGTTTCCCATCTAGAATATACTATATAGTGGCTTAATAATGCATGTTATCATCCATAATATTCCATTTCTACTTTCATATATATGTTTTTTTACCCCATGTCTAGCCCTCTGCCCTATTCCACTCTCTTATTACACTATCTCTGCTGTCTACAGTTGTCTTCAATCCCTTTTCCCCCAACATTTCGTTGGTCACACAATATCATAAGTAATCTAACTACTTTCAATAGCAAGATCAGCCGATGGTTTCAAGAAAAGCAGTTTTGAACTGGTAAGGATATTTCTTTGAAACTTAAAGCCTAGAAACAGGTTAGTATTCTGTTCAAATAGTCGGAACATGAATCTATTGATAGCTGAAGACAGGACAAAAGTCCTTAAAACCAGACAACAAAGCTTAGAAGAAAAGCAGCAATATTTTAGTCAAGTCGTAGAATACTGTTTCATCAGTTCAGTCTCATGTACTTAATCTTTCTTCTGTATCTGTTGAGGTTCGATGTTCCAGATTGAAATCTGGGATGTAATACTCAACTCCAGCTTTTGGCCCTACAATTAAGTTGCCCATTTTCTTAGTTTCTGAACTCTTATTTCTGTGTGTCTGCATTTAATTTTACTGACATAGCACTCCCTTAAGAACTTCTTGGAGATCCGGTCTGGTGCTGGTAAATTCTTTCAGGTTTTGTTTATCTGGGAAAGTTCGTGTCTTTTCTTCCCAAATGAACGATAACCTTGCTGGGTACAGAATTCTCGGTTGAAATTGCTTTTCCCTTAATACTTTGAATACATTTTCCCATTCTCTCCTCGCTCTCATTGTTTCCGATGAGAGGTCTGCCGTTAGTCTGATGGGATACCCTTTGTAGGTAACTTGCCTTTTTTCTCTTGCCAGTCTTAGTATCTTGTCTTTGTCTGTGGTTTTGGTCAATCTGGCTATAATGTGTCTTGGAGAAGATCTTCTTGGGTTGATTCTATTTGGGGTCCTCTGTATTTCTTGGGACTGAATCTTTGAGTGCCTCTCCAGGTTTGGAAAATTTTCTTGTAAGATTTCATGGAATAGATTATCAATGCCCTTATGAGTCTCTTCACCTTCTGGGATGCCTATTATCCGGATGTTTGGACGTTTGATGGTATCTAGTACTTCTCGCATATTATTCTCAAATTTTTGGGCCATTTTCTCAGTCTTCGCGGTGGATTTTTCTAGGCCAACCATTTTCTCTTCTACATTAGAGATTCTATTTTCTGTATGATCTAGTCTGCTTTTAATACTTTCAAGGGAGATTTTGACTTCTTGTATTATAGCCTTCATCTCTAACAGTTCCATCTGATTCTTTTGTAAAGTGTGAAATTCCTCTTTTAGATCTAGCATGAATTTCCTCACCTCCTGGAACTCTTCAACTCCTTTCTCCTTCCTCTTCAGCAGTTCCTTGTCTCCCTTCTCTTCCATCTCTGTAAGCTTTGCCATGCAGTGATTTCTAGTCATCTGGTGGATGATCGGTTTCTTCCCAAACTTGGAAGTTCAATCATGCGAGTTTTGGATGCTGGAGGCCCAGTTATCAGTGGGACATCTTCCTTTCTCCCCAAATGGCTAGATCCACTGTCCCCCATTCTTTTGTAAATTCCTCCCCATCAGTCTCTCCACAGCTTGCGCCTTTGCCGGCAGCTTTCTGGCACATGTCAAGGCACCTAGCAAGCACGGGGGCATGCTGTACCCACTGCTTCCCTTGCAGACCCCCAGTTCATGACCCACCCTGTCCCCTAGGCAGGTAGAAAGTTCCTCCATTTTTTTGGTTCTTTACTGTCCCCCATTCTCTTGTAAATTCTTTCCCTCTGTCTCTCCACAGTTGAGCCTTTTGGCGGCAGCTGCCTGGCACATCTCAAGGCACCTGGCGAGCAAGTGGGCACGCAGTGACCAGTGCTTCCCTTCCAGACCCCCTGTCCAGAACCCATCCAGACACCAAGACAGGTAGAACATCCCTCCAATTTTTTTCTTCTTTAGTGTCCACGATTTTTTGTAAATTCTTCCCTATCTGTCTCACCACAGCTTGCGCCTCTGGCAGCAGCTTCTTGGCACATGTCAATGAACATGGTGAGTAAGAAGGCATGCTGTGCCCACTGATTCCCTTCCAGCCCCAAGTCCAGGACACTCCCAGAACCCTAGGCAGGTAGAAAGTTCCTCCATTATTTTTTTCTTCTTCACTGTCCCCCATTCTTTAGTAAATACCTGCCCATCTGTCTCTCCACAGCTTGTGTCTTTGGCGGCAGCTTCCTGGCACTTGTCAAGGCACCTGGAGAGCAAGGGGGCACACTCTGCCCACTGCTTCTATTCCATACCCCCAGTTCAGTACCCATACAGACCCCTAGACAGGTAGAAAGTTCCTCCATTTTTTTTCTTCATTACTGTCCCCAATTCTTTTGTATATTCCTCCCCGTCTGTCTCTCCACAGCTTTCGCCATTGGCTGAAGCTGCCTGGCTCATCTCATGGCACCCGCAGAGCAAGGGGGCATGCTGCGCCCGCTGCTTTCCTTCCAGACCTCCAGTCCTGGACCCACTCAGACCCCTAGGCAGGTAGAAAGTTCCTCCATTTTTTTTCGCTCTTCACTGTCCCCCATTATTTTGTAAATTTTTCTCCGTTTGTCTCTCCACTGCTTGCACTTTTGGCAGCAGCTTCTTGGCACATGTCAAGGCACCTGGCAAGCAAGGGTCATGGTGCACCCACTGCTTCCCTTCCAGACCCCCAGTCCAGGACCCACCCCAGGCCCCTAGGCACATTGAAAGTTCCTCCATTTTTTTGTTCTTAATTAATATCTCCATTCTTTTGTAAATTCCTCCAGGAATGTCTCTCCACTGCTTGCGCCTTTGGCGGCAGCTGCCTGGCACTTCTCAAGGTACCTACAAGCAAGGGGGCAAGCTGGGGCCACTGCTTCCCTTCCTAGCCCCCAGTCAAGGACCCACCCAGACCCCTAAGAAGGTAGAAAGTTCTTCCATTTCTTTTTCTTCTTTACTGGCCCCCATTCATTTGTATATTCCTCCCCGTCTGTCTCTCCACAGCTTTCGCCTTTGGTTGCAGCTGCCTGGCACATCTCACAGCACCTGGCGAGCAAGGGGGCAATCTGCACCCACTGGTTTCCTTCCAGACCCCTATCCAGGACCCACCCAGACCTCTAGGCAGGTGGAAAGTTCCTCCATTTTATTTGTTTTTACTGTCCCCCATTCGTTTGTTAAAACCACCCTGTCTCTCTCTCCACAGCTTGCGCCATTGTCTGCAGCTGCATGGCATATCTCAAGGCAACTGACAAACAAGGGGGCATGTTGTGCCCACTACTTCCATTCCAGACCCCCAGTCCAGGCCCACTCAGACACCTAGTCAGGTGTAAAGTTCCTCCATAATTTTTTCTTCATTACTATCCACAATTATTTTGTAATTTCTTCCCCGTCTGTCTTTCCAGAGTGGGCGCCTTTGGCGGCAGCTGCATGGCACATCTCAAGGAACCTGACGAGTAAGGGGGCACACTGTGCCCACTGCTTCCCTTCCAGACCACCAGTCAAGGACCCACCGAGACCCCTAGGCACCTAGAAAGTTCCTCTAAATTGTTTCTTCTTTACTGTCCTCTATTCTTTGGTAAATTCCTCCCTGTCTGTCTCTCTAGAGCTGGCTCATTTGTCCGCAAATGCCTGGCATATCTCAAGGCACCTGTCCAGTAAGGTATCATGCTGCGCCCACTGCTTTCCTCCTAGACCTCCAGTTCAAGACCCACCTAGAACCCTAGGCAGGAAGAAAGTTCCTCCATTTTTTTTCTTCTTTACTGTCCCCCATTCTTTTGTAAATTACTGCCTGTCTACCTCTCCACAGCTTATGTCTTTGGCAGCAGCATCCTGGAACATCTCAAGACTCCTGGTGAGCAAGGGGGCATGCTGCGCCCATTTCTTCCCTACCAGACCCCCAGTGCAGGACCCACCCAGACCCCTAGGCAGTTAGAAAGTTCCTCCATTTTTTTTCTTCTTTACTGTTCCCCATTTTTTGTAAATTTCTCCTCCTCTGTCTGACAAAGCTTGCCCCTTTGGGGGCAGCTACCTGGCACATCTCAAAGCACCTAACGAGCAAGGGGGCACACTGCGCCAATTGCTTCCCTTCCAGACTCCCAGTCCAGGACCCACCTAGACCCCTAGGCAGGTAGAAAGTTTCTCCATGTTTTTTCTTTACTGTCCCCCATTCTTTTCTTAATTCCTCCCTGGCTGTATCTCCATAGCTTGTTTCTTTGGCGACAGCTGCCTGGAACATCTCAAGGAACCCCTGCTTCCCTTCCCAACCCCCAGTCCAGGACCCACTCATACCCCAAGCAGGTAGAAAGTTCCTCCTTTTTTTCCCCTCCTTTTCAATCCCCATTTGTTAGTAAATTCCTCCCTGTCTGTCTCTCCACAGCTTGCACCTTTGGGGGCAGCTGACTGGCACACCTTAAGGCACCTCATGAGCAAGGGGGTATGCTGTACCCACTGCTTTCCTTCCAGACCCCCAGTCTATGACCCACCCAGACCCCTAGGAAAGTAGAAAGTTCCTCCATTTTAATTTCTTCTTTCCTGTCCCCCATTCTTTTGTAAATTCCTCCAGTCAGTCTCTCCACAGCTTTCGCCTTCAGCAGCAGCTGCCTGTCACATCTGAAGGCACCTGGCGAGCAAGGGGGAAATACTGAACAAACTGCTTCTATTCCAGACCCCCAGTCCACCAGAACCCTAAGCAGGTAGAAAGTTCCTCCATTTTTATTTCTTCTTTATGGTCCCCCATTCTTTTGTAAATTCCTCCCCATCTGTCTCTCCACAGCTTTCACCTTAGGCCTCAGCTGCCTGTCACATCTCAGGGCAACTGGGGAGCAATGGCGCCTGCTGTGCCCATTTCTTCCATTCCAGACCCCCAGTCAAGAACCGACCCAGACCCCTAGGCGAGTAGAAACTCCTCTTTTTTTTTTTCTTCTATACTCTCCCCCATTCTTTTGTAAGTTCCTCCCTGTCTGCTCTCCACAGCTTGCGCTTTGGCAGCAGCTTCCTGGCATATTTCAAGACTCCTGGCGAGTAAGGGGATATGCTGCACCCACTGCTTCCCTTCCAGACCACCAGGCCAGGACCCACCCAGAACACTAGGGGGGGCGGGTAGAAACTTCCTCCATTTTATTTCTTCTTTATTGTCTCCCATTCTTTTGTAAATTCCTCCCTGTCTGTCTCTCCACAGCTTGCATTTTCTATGGCAGCTGCCTGGCACATCTCAAGGCCCAGGAGAGTAATGGGGCACACTGCGCTCACTGCTTCCCATCCAGACCACCTGTCCAGGACCCACTCAGACCCCTAGGCAGGTAGTAAGTTTCTTCATTATTTTTTCTTCTTTACTGTAACCCATAAATAAATTCTTGGGCACATCTCAAGGCACCTGGCGAGCAAGGGGGCATGCTGTGCCTACCACTTCCCTTCCAGACCCCCAGTCTAGGACCCACCCAGACCACTAGGTGGGTAGAAAATTCCTCCATTTTTTTTTTTCTCCTTACTGTCCCCCATTCTTTTCTAAATTCTTCCCCATCTGTCTCTACACAGCTTTCACCTTCGGCGACAGCTTCCTGTCACATCTCATGGCACCTGGGGAGCAAGGGGGCACACAGCATCCACTGCATCCCTTCCAGAAAGCCAGGCCAGGACCCACTGAGACCTCTAGGTATGTACAAAATTCCTCTACTTCTTTTCTTCTTTACAACCCCTATTCTTTTGTAAATTTCTCTCTGTTTCTCCACTGCTTTGGCCTTTGGCAGCATCTGCCTGTCACATCTCAAGGATTCTGGCGAGCCTGGGGGCATGCTGCGCCCACTTCTTCCCTTTCAGACCAGGACCCATCCAGACCCATAGGCAGGTTTAAAGTTCCTCCATGATTTTTCTTCTTTTCTGTTCCCCATTCTTCTGTAAATTCCTCTGCCTTTGTCTCTCCACAGCTTGCGCCTTTGGTCACAGCTGCCTGGCACTTCTGAAGGCACCTGCGCCCACTTCTTCCCAAAAAAATCTCCAGTCCAGGACACACCCAGACACCTAGGCTAGTAGAAAGCTCCTCTATTTTTTTCTTCTTTACTGTCCCCCATTCTTTTGTAAATTCCTCTCTATCTGTCATTCCACAGCTTTTGTCTTCAGCGACAGCTGCTTGTCACATCTCAAGGCACCTGGAGAGCAAGGGGGCACACTGCACTAACTGCTTCCCTTCCTGACAACCAGTCCAGGACCCACCTAGACTCCTAGGCAGGTAGAAATTTCCTCCAGTTTTTTTCTTCTTTACTGTCCCCCATTCGCTAGTAAATTCCTACCTGTCTATCTCTCCACAGCTTGAGCGTTTGGCGGCATCTGCCTGGCATATCTTATAGAACCTGGCATGCAATGGTGCATGCTGTGCCCACTCCTTCACTTCCAGACCCCCAGTTCAGGACCCACCCAGACCTGTAGGCAAGTAGAAACCTCCTCTATTTTTTTTTTTCTTCTTTACTCTTCCCAATTCTTTTGTAAATTCCTGCCTGTCTGCCTCTCCACAGCTTACACCTTTGGCAGCAGCTTCCTGGAACTTCTCAAGACTCCTGGCGAGCAAGGGCACATGCTGCACCCATTGCTTCCCTTCCAGACCAGCAGTAGAGGACCCACATGCTGTGCCCATTGCTTCCCTTCCAGACCAGCAGTAGAGGACCCACCCATACCCTCAGGGGGTAGAAAGTTAATCCATTTCTTCTTTACTGTCCTCATTCTCTTGTAAATTCCTCCCTGTCTGTGTCTCCACAGCTTGCACCCTTGGCAGCAGCAGCCTGGCACATCTCAAGGCACCTGGCGAGCAAGGGGACACGCTGCACCTACCACTTCCATTCCAGACGCCCCCATCCAGGAACCACTCAGACCTATAGGTAGGTAGAAAATTACTCCATTTTCTTTTCTTCTTAACTGTCCCCCATTCTTTTGTAAATTCCACCCCATCTGTCTCTCCACAGCTTGTGCCTTTGGCGGCAGCTCCCTGGCACATCTCAAGGCACCTGGCAAGCAAGGGGGCACACTGTGCTCATTTCTTCTCTATCAGACCCCCATTGCAGGACCCACCCAGACCCTGAGGCAGGTAGAAAGTTCCTCCATTTTTTTTTACTTCTTTACTGTCTCCCCATTCTTCGATAAATTCCTCCCTGTCAGTCTCTCCAGAGCTTGTGCCTTTGACAGCAGCTGTGTGGCACTTCTCAAGGCACCTGGTGAACAAGCGGGCACATGGTGCCCACTGTTTCCCTTCCACCCCTAGGCAGGTAGAAAGTTCCTCCATTTTTTTTTTCTTCTTTCCCCCAATCTTTTGTTAATTCCTCCCTGTTTGTCTCTCCACAGCTTGCGCCTTTGGTGGCAGCTGACTGGCACACCTCAAGGCACCTGGCAAGCAAGGGGGCATGGTGCGCCCACTGCTTCCCTTCCAGACACCCAGTCTATGACCCACCCAGACCCCTAGGAAGGTAGAAAGTTCCTCCATTTTTATTTCTTCTTTATGGTCCCCCATTCTTTTGTAAATTCCTCCCCATCTGTCTCTCCACAGCTTTCACCTTAGGCCTCAGCTACCTGTCACATCTCAGGGCAACTGGGGAGCAAGGGCATCTGCTGTGCCCATTTCTTCCATTCCAGACCCCCAGTCAAGAACTGACCCAGACCCCTAGGTGAGTAGAAAATCCTCTTATTTTTTTTTCTTCAATACTCTCCCCCATTCTTTTGTAAATTCCTCCCTGTCTGCTCTCCACTGCTTTGGGGGCAGCTTTCTGGCACATTTCAAGTCTCCTGGTGAGTAAGGGGATACCTTGTGCCCACTTCTTCCTTTCCAGACCACCAGTCCAGGACCCACCCAGAACCCTAGGGGGGTAGAAACTCCCTCCATTTTTATTTCTTCTTTATTGTCTCCCATTCTTTTGTAAATTCCTCCCCATCTGTCTCTCCACAGCTTGCATTTTTGAGGGCATCTGGCATCTGCCTGGCACATCTCAAGACACCTGGAGAGTAATGGGGCATGCTGCGCTCACTGTTTCCCATCCAGACCCCCTGTACAGGACCCACTCAGACCCCTGGGCGGGTAGTAAGTTCCTTCATTTTTTTTCTTCTTTATTGTAACCCATTCTTCTGTAAATTCCTCCCTGTCTGTCTCTCCACAGCTTGCATTTTTGAGGGCATCTGGCATCTGCCTGGCACATCTCAAGACACCTGGAGAGTAATGGGGCATGCTGCGCTCACTGTTTCCCATCCAGACCCCCTGTACAGGACCCACTCAGACCCCTGGGCGGGTAGTAAGTTCCTTCATTTTTTTTCTTCTTTATTGTAACCCATTCTTCTGTAAATTCCTCCCCATCTGTCTCTACACAGCTTTCACCTTCGGCGGCAGCTTCCTGTCACATCTCATGGCACCTGGCGAGTGAGGGGGCACACAGCACCTACTTCACCCCTTCCAGACCGCCAGTCCAGGACCCACTGAGACCTCTAGGCATGTAGAAATTTCCTCTAATTTTTTTCTTCTTTACTACCCCCATTCTTTTGTAAATTCCTTTCCCTCTGTCTCTCCATAGCTTTGGACTATGGCAGCAGCTGCCTGTCGCATCTCAAGGCACCTGGTGAGCAAGTGGGCACTCTGCGCCCACTGCTTCCATTCCAAACCCACAGTCCAGGACCCATCCCAACCCCTAGGCAGGTAGAATGTTTCTCCATTTATTTTTCTTTATGGTCCCCATTCTTTTGTAAATTCCCCCCCTCTCTGTCTTTCCACAGCTTGTGCCTTTGGCGGCAGCTTCCTGGCACTTCTCTATGCACCTGGCAAGCAAGGGGACACTCTGCGCCCACATCTTCTCTTCCAGACCCCCAGTCCTGGTCACACACAGAACCCTAGGTGGGTTGAAATTCCCTCCACTTTTATTTCTTCTTTACTGTCCCCCATTCTTTTGAAAATTCCTCCATGTGTGTCTCTCTACAGCTTCTGCCTTTGGTGGTAGCTGCCTGGCACATCTCAAGGCACCTGGCGAGTAAAGGGGCATGCTGTGCCCACAGCTTCCCTTCCAGACCCCAGTACAGGACTCATCCAGACCCCTAGGCAGGTAGAAAGTTCCTCCATTTTTCTTCTTTACTGTCCCCCATTCTTTTGTAAATTCCTTCCCATCTGTCTCTCCAAAGCTTGTGCCTTTAGCGGCAGGCAACAGCATGGTACATCTCATAGAACCTGGTGAGCAAGGGAGCACACTAAGCCCACTGCTTCACTTCCAGGCCCACAGTCCAGGATCCACTCAGACCCCTAGGTGAGCAGAAAGCTCCTCTTTTTTTTTTTTTTTTTTTTTTTTTCTTTACTGTCCCCATTTCTTTTGTAAATTTCTCCTTTCCACAGTTTGCGCCTTTGGAGGCAGCTGCCTGGCACATCTCAAGGCACCTGACGAGCAAGGGGGCATGCTGTGCCCACTGCTTCCCTTCTAGACTCCCAGTCAAGGACCCTCCAAGACTGCTAGGCACGTAGAAAGTTGCTCTATTTTTTTTCTTCTTTACCATCCCCATTCCTTGGTAAATTCCTCCCCGTCTCTCTCTCCACTGCTTGCGTCTTTGGCGGCAGCTGCCTGTCACATCTTAAGGCATCTGTCAAGTAAGGGGGAACGCTGCACTCACTACTTCCCTTCCAGATCCCGAGTCCAGGACCCACCCAGACCCCTAGTCAGGTAGAAAGTTCCTTCATTTTTTTTATTCTTTACTGTCCCCCATTCGTTTTATTTATTTATTTTTTTGAGAGGTTTTCGCTATAGGGCGCATGCGCTCGCTAGACAGACAGAGAGAGAGAGACAGACAGAGATAGTGAGAGGGAAAGTGAGAAATCACCCCTGGGGGGAATGGTCATGCCGCAATCCCTTCTCCTCCCTTCTCCTCTCGGGATCTTGGGTATGCAAGCCACAAGTGCCTGGCGTGAGTTTTAAGCCACTGCAGGACGCGAACTGCAGTCGACTACGTGGGAGTCCAGCGACATAGCCATTACGCTAACTGCTGGTTCCCCTGTTCCCCATTCTTTTGTAAATTCCTCCCTGTCTGTCTCTCCACAGCCTGCGCCTTTGGTGGCAGCTGTCTGGCACATCTAATGGAACCTGCAAGCAAGGGGGCACGCTGATCCCACTGCTTCCCCTCCAGACCCATGTCCAGGACCCACCCAGACACCTAAGCAGGTAGAAAGTTCCTGCATTTTCTTTCTTTTTTACTGTCCCCTATTTGATAAATTCCTCCCTGTCTTTCTCTGTAGATTTTTCACATTTGATGGTCGCTGCCTGGCATATCTCAAGGCACCTTATGAGCAAGGGGGCATGCTACACCCTCTGCTTCCCTTCCAGAGCCCCAGTCCAAGACCCACCCAGACACCTAGGTGGGTAGAAAATTCCTCCATTTTTTTTTTCTTTTTTACTGTCCTCTATTCTTGTGTATATTCCTCCCAGTCTGTCTCTCTAGAGCATGCGCCCTTGGTGGCAGCTGCCTGACACATCTCAAGGCACCTGGCGAGCAAAGGTGCTCGCTGTGCCCACTGCTTCCCTTTCAGGCCCCAAGTCCAGGAATCACCCAGACACCTCCACATGTAGAAAGTTCCTCCAGTTTTTTTTTTTTTCTTCTTTACTGTCCCCCATTCTTTTGTAAATTCCTCCCCATCTGTCTTTCCACAGCTTGCACCTTTGGCGGCAACTGCATGGCATATCTCAAGGCACCTGGCGAGCAAGGGAATATGCTGCGCCCACTGCTTCACTTCCATAACCCAGTCCTGTACCCACCCAGACCCATAAGCAGGTAGAAAGTTCCTCCATTTACTTTTTCTTCTTTACTCTGCCCCATTCCTTTGTAAATTTCTCCCTGTCTGACTCTCCACAGCTTGGGCCTTTGGTGGCAGCTGCCTGGCACATCTCAAGGCACCTGGTGAGCCCACTGCTTCTCTTCCAGACCCCCAGTCCAGTACCCACCCAGACCCCTAGGCAGGTAAATAGTGTCTCCATTTTTATTTCTCCTTTAATGTCCCCCATTCTTTTGTAAATTCCTCCCTGTCTTCTCTCCACAGCTTTAGTCTTTCTCTCCACAGCTTTTGCCTTCAGCAGCAGCTTACTGGCACATCTCATGGCACCTGAGGAGTAAAGGGGCATACTGCACACACTGCTTCCCTTTCAGACCCCCAGTCAAGGACCCATTGAGACCCCTAGGCATGTAGAAAGTTCCTCCATTTTTTTTTTCTTTACTGTCCCCAATTCTTATGTAGATTTCTCCCCGTCTGTCTCTCCACATCTTGCGCCTTTGGCAGCAGCTGCCTGGCATTTCTCAAGGAACCTGGAGAGCAAGGGGGCACACTGTGCCCACTGCTTACCTTCTAGACCCACAGTCCAGGACTCACCCAGATCCCTAGGTGAATAGAACACTCCTCTATTTTTTTTCTTCTTTATTATCACACATTCTTTGGAAATTTCTGACTCACAAATTTTCCACAGCTTGCACCTTTGGTGGCAGCTTCCTTGAACATCTGAATACTCCTTGCGAGCAAGGGAGCATGTTGCACCCACTCCTTCCCTTCCAGACCCTCAATGAAGGACCCACTCAGACACAGAGGCAGGTAGAAAGTTCCACCATTTTTTTTTTTACTGTCCCCCATTCTTTTGTAAATTCCTCCCCATCTGTCTTTCCACAGCTTGCGCCTTTGGCAGCAGCTGCCTGGCACATCTCAAGGCACCTGGCAAGCATGGGGGCATGGTGCGACCACTTCTTCCCTTCCAGACCCCCAGTGCAGGACCCACCCAGACCCCTGGGCATGTAGAAAGTTCCTCCAGTTTTTTTTTTTTTTTCATTTTTCCTATCCCCTATTTTTGTGTAAATTTCTCCCAGTCTGTCTTTCCACAACATGAGCCTTTGACAGCAGCTGCCAGGCAATTCTCAAGGCACCTGGTGAGCAAGGGCGCTCGCAGCACCCACGGCTTCCCTCCAGACCTCCAGTCGAGGATCCACCAAGACCTCTAGGCAGGTAGAAAGTTCTTCCAGTTTTTTTTCCTTCTTTACTGTCCCCCATTCTTTTGTAAATTTCTCCCTGTCTGTCTCTCCACAGGTTTCGCCTTTGGCGGAAGCTGCCTGTCATATCTCAGGTGATGTAGGCTTGATGATTTCCCTTGAGGGAGAGGCCTTTTGTTGGTTGCTCATATTTCTTGAGCCTCTGCGATTGTTCCTAGTCATCAGGTAATCTATATGTTTCTTCCTAAGTTATTTAAGGTATCTCTGATTCTTAAGAGTTATACAGACTTAGAAAATTGCTGATTTCTCTTATGGTTGGCCTACCAGTTGCTCACAATTACCATTAACTGTTGCCACTAGCCCTGAATGACCGAATGTCCTAGCTGTTTCTAAGGAGTGGTGAGCCTTCAACTGACCCAATAAGCAACACCCCAAGAGCAATAAAAAACAAAACGAAAGAACACGCCACATGCGATTCAAATCACCAAAATGCAAAGAGTCTAAAGGCTAGTGGAAAAGGGTGAGAAGACAAGTGACAGGACCAGGTTGGTCGGGCCTGCAGTCTCAGTCCGCCTGGTGTCTGGTACTGCTGGCCAGCTCGATCCGGATTGTGGGTAGGGTGGGGTGGGGGTCTTCCTTAAAGTCCTAGACAACCAACCTGGGATCCAAGGAGGAGGAACGGTGGGGAGGCGTGGAGATTCAGAAGGGTCGGGCCTGCTGCCTGTCCCCCATTCTTTTGTAAATACATCCCCATCTGTCACCTTGGGTGGAAGCTGCCTGGCACATCTCAAGGAACCTGGTGATCAAGGGGGCATGCTGCACCCACTGCTTCCCTTCCAGATGCCCAGACCAGGAACCATCTAAACACCTAGGCGAGTAGAAAGCTCCTCTATTTTTTTTTCTTCTATACTCTCCCCCATACTTTTGTAAATTCCTCCCCATCTGTCTCTCCACACCTTGTGCCTTTGGTGGCAGCTTCCTGGCACATCTCAAGGCTCCTGGCAAGCAAGGGGGCATGCTGCACCCACTGGTTCCCTTCCAGATCCCAGTCCAGGACCCACCCAGAACCCTATGCAGGTAGAATGTTTCTCCATTTTTTTTTCTTCTTTACTCTCATCCATTGCTTTGTAAATTCCTCCCTGGCTGTCTCTCCAAAGCTTGCGCCTTTGATGGCAGTTGCCTGGCATATATCAAGTCAACTGGCAAGCAAGGGGTCACACTGCGCCCACTGTTTCCCTTCCACAACCCCAGTCCTGGACCCTCTGAGACACTTAGGCAGGTAAAAAGTTTCTCCATTTTTTTTCTTCTTTACTGTCCCCCATTGTTTTGTAAATTCCTTCCCATCTGTCTCTCCACAGCTTGCCCCTATGGCGGCAGGTACGTGGCACATCTCAAGGCACCTGGTGAGCAAGGGCACATGCTCACCCAAAGCTTCTATTCCAGAACCCCAGTCCAGGACACACCCAGACCCTTGGCAGGTAGAAAGCTCCTCCATTTTTTTTTCTTTATTGTCCCCCACTCTTTGGTAAATTCCTCCCAGTAAATCTCTGCAGAGCTTGTCAGTTTGGCAGCAGCTGCCTAGCACATCTTAAGGCACCTGGCAACCAAAGGGGCACACTTTGCCCACTGCTGCCCTTCCAGATCCCCAGTCCCAAACTCATTCAGACCCCTAGGCTGGTAGAAAAGTTCTCCATTTTTTTTTCTTCTTTTCTCTCCCTCATTCTTTGGTAAATTCCTCCCTGTCTGTCTCTCCACAGCTTGCGCCTTTGGTGGCAGCTGCCTGGCATATCTCAAGGCACCTGGCGATCAAGTGGGCATGCTGCGCCCACTGTTTATTTTCCAGAACTGCAATCCAGAAACTACCCAGATGCCAAGGCGAGTAGAAAGTTAATCCATTTTTTCCCCTTCTTTTCTGTCTTCCATTCTTTTGTAAATTCCTCCTGGTCTGTCTCTCTCCACAGCTTGCACCTTTTCCGGCAGCTACCTGGCCCATCTCAAGGCACCTGGCAAGCAAGGGGCCACGCTGTGCCCACTGCTTCCCTTCCAGACCCATAGTCCAGGACCTAACCAGATCCCTCTGCAGGTAGATAGTTCCTCCATTTTATTTCTTCTTTACTGTGCCCCATTCACTTGTAAATTCCTTCCCGTCTGTCATTCCACAGATTTCACCTGTCACATCTCAAGGCACCTGGCGATCAAGGGGGCACACTGTGCCAATTGTCTCCCTTCCAGACAACCAGTCCAGGACCCACCCAGACTCCTAGGCAGGTAGAAATTTCCTCCATTTTTTTTCTTCTTTACTGTCCCCAATTAATTTGTAAATTCCTACCCGTCTGTCTCTCCACAGCTTGAGCCTTTGGCAGCTACTGCCTGGCATATCTTATAGAACCTGGCAAGCAACGGTGCATGCTGTGCCCACTCCTTCAGTTCCAGACCCCCAGTTCAGGACCCACCCAGACCTGTAGGCAAGTAGAAACCTCCTTTATTTTTTTTTTCTTCTTTCCTGTGCCCCATTCTTTTGTAAATTCCTGCCTGTCTGCCTCTCCACAGCTTACACATTTGGCAGCATCTTCCTCGAACTTCTCAAGACTCCTGGCGAGCAAGGTGGCACGCTGACCACTGCTTCCCTTCCAGACCCCCAGTACAGGACCCACTGAGACCCTCGATGGGTAGAAATTTAATTCATTTCTTTTCTTCTTTACTGTCCCCCATTCTCTTGTAAATTCCTTCCTGTCTGTGTCTCCACAGCTTGTACCCTTGGCAGCTTAGGCCTGGCACATCTCAAGGAACCTGGTGAGCAAGGGTGCACGCTGCGCCCACTACTTCCCCTCCAGACCCCAAGTCAAGGACCCACCCAGACCCCTAGGCAGGTAGAAAGTTCCTCCATATTTTTTTCTTCTTTACTGCCCCCCATTATTTTGTAAATTTCTCCTCCTCTGCCTGACAAAGCTTGCGCCTTTGGGGGCAGCTGACTGGCACATCTCAAGGCACCTGGCAAGTAAGGGGGCACACTGCACCCACTGCTTCCCTTCCAGATCCCCAGTTCAGAACCCACTCAGATCCTTTGGTGGGTAAAAAGTTCCATTTTTTTCTTCTGTACTGTCCTCAATTCTTTTTTAATTTCCTCTCTGTCTGTCTCTCCACAGCTTGAACCTTTGGAGGCAGCTGCCTTGCCCTTGGCAAGCAAAGGGGCACACTGGGCCCACTGCTTCCCCTCCAGATCCCCAGCCCAGGACCCACCCAGACCCCTAGGCAGATAGAAAGTTCCTCTTTTTTTTTTCTTCTTTATTGTCTCCCATTCTTTTGTAAATGCATGGCATGTTACTTTTTTTAAAATTTCTCTATCTTCTTAATTCTTTTATATTATCTCCTCTCCTTCTTCTTCCATTTTGCCAGAGGGACTAGCTAGACCTAGAATTGGAGATCTGAACTTTTCTAGTCATAGAAAGTTATATTGGTTCGATGTTTATTGTGGCACTTTTCACGATTGCTAAGACATGGAACCAACCCAAATGCCCTCATAGGGCTGAATGAATTGAAAAACTGTGGCACATATACTCTATGGAATACGATTCAGCCATTAAAAACAACAAAACCCTGGCTTTTGACAGAAAGTGGAAAAATATGGAAGAATTACTGCTGAGTGAAGAAAGCCAGGCTATGAAGGAAAGTCTGTGTATGTCCCCACTTAATATATACCGAATGTCCACACTCTATAACTGAAACTGACGGGCTAAAGGATGTACAAACACAAGAGGTGGATGTGAATGCCAGATGTGGTGTGTGTAAAAGAGCGGGGCCTGGGGAAGAACATTTGGAGTAGGGATACGAAGACAGTATTGTTGAGACAGGAGGTTGTGTTGTTATATATTTATCAACTCAACTGGGGAGAAATGTTCTTATATTTAAATGATCACCTTGTAAACTAAATAATGTGATTGAATGTATTAAAAAATGTAAAAGAAAGAAAGAAAGAAAGAGAGAAAGAAAGAAAGAGAGAAAGAAAGAAAGAAAAAGAAAGAAAGAAAGAAAGAAGTGAATACAGGCAATGTTTTTCATTTATGGACTGGTTTGCTTAGCTTGAATGTAAATGTAAATATCATTTTTCCCCATTTTTCATTAAATGCGTTTTATTTAACAGATGTGTGATATTTTATAAAATATACATTCCTTGCTTTTCCAATACATTAATTTCTCCATCAGCATTTGGGTTGGTCCCATTTCTTACCAATTATAAATAATGCTGCAATAAACATGGATATGCAAGGACTTTTCTGTTGTAAACTTTTCTATCCTTTGGTTAGATGCCCAGGAGAGGAATTGCTGAATCACATGGTAGTATGTAGAACTTTGAGGAACCTCTATGTCTCCACAGTTTATAAACCAATATATCTTCACAATACCAATGAAAGAGAGTTTCACTTTTATCACAGCATAACCACCACTTATTCTTTACTGTCTTTATTTGTTTGAATATTCACTATGCTGTCTGGGGTTAAATATCTCATTGTGAGATTGACCTGTATCTCCCTTAGTAAGAAGAATGTTTAGCATTTTTCCTATGCATCTAGTACTCCTAAGGATTTTATATTTTTTTAGTTTGGAAATGGTGAGAAGGAGGAAATCAATCACATAAAAGGAAACTATTTAATGGATAGTAGGATAAAAAATTATCTCATTACAATAATGTGTATGGTAATATCCTTGAAGAAGTATAGCATGTATCATAGTAAAAAAAAGCCTCATTTTGTATGTTTCAATGATTAGCAGAGATGATATATAATAATAATAATGATAATAATAAATTTTAAAATTGTAAGAAGAGGTTAAAGAACACTACATGCCATGAAAAGAATGAAACCACCCAGGTATATTATAATAATATGTATCTATGCAACAATATAGATCAGGAATATAGTTGGATGAAAAACTGTGAGGTCTATAAATAGATATAGAGGGCAATACATTATTTATTACAGATCTCAACCCACCATTGTCTCCTGAACAAATTATCTAGACTAAATAGGTTCATTAATTAATGAATAAAGAAGCAGAGGTATGGGATCTAACTGAAACCATAAATCAAGTGGACTTGACTGGCATCTATAGAACATTTCACCCAACCACAATAAAGCATATATTGTTCTCACCCTCCACTGAAATATTTTCAAATATTGACCAAAAGATAGAGCACAAAAGAAGCCCTTAAGCATGTGGAGGTATAGAAGCTGTGTGTTCGGAAATTTGTATGATATTAATAGAATATTTGGGACTATCACCTGAGGGAGTTTTCAATATGCACATGCAAATGGAAACTAAATTAATCTCCTCCTCCATGACATCACAATCAGTAAAGATATTCAGACAAAAATCAAAAGATTCTTTGAAACCAATGGTAAAGAAGACAGCTGTTTCATATTCTGTGGAACACAGCAACAGCTAACCCTAACCTTAACCCTAACCCTAACCCTTATTTTTACAAGCAAAACGAGAAATAGCAATTGACTGTTTTATAAAAATAATTAGAATAATAAAAATAATGATTGGGGAAAACATAGAAAAGATATTGAATGTTGAAGTGGGGAGATTAATGTCTCTGTACTGACTGACATGCATGGCATTCCCTTTTGAAAAAACAATGTAATACACTGTAAAGTTATATGTAATCCAATGTAATATAAAGAAGATTATGATAATAATAAAAATAAAAAAAAAGAAAAAAAAATATAAGAGTTCTTTCTCAAAGTCTACCTCAGTTTGTTCCTTGTTGTTGTATAAAAATAATTTTTTACATGTTGATTATCCTACTACTTTGCTATATTCATTTATCATTTTCAAGAGTGTTTTGTCTAGATTGTTTTGGATTTTCTGTGTACAGAATCATATTTTCTGCCAAAATAGATATAATTGCCCTTACTCTTTTCCTATTCCTGTATATTTAACTCAATTCTGTTGTCCAATTTGATTTTGGCTAAGATTTCCAGTACTGCTTTAAAAAAGAGTAGAGAAAGTAGCAGTCTTACATTTTTCTTGTTTAGTGGAAATCATTCAGTGTGTTGTTTGCTTAGGGACAGCCATAGTATGGCATTTTATTTACATTGATACGTGTCCTGTTCTTGCCACTCTTGCTGAAAGTCTTAATCCATGAAAGATGTTGTGTTTTTTTGAATGATTTTTGCATTGATGGATGTGAACTTATGAATTTTATCGTTTCTGCTGTAAATGTGTTCTATTATTTTTATATTTTTGTATGTGTTGAACCACATTTGCATCCCTGTCATTGTTCTTGATGCATAATCTTTTTTGGGTATTGTTGGATCGAATTTGCTAGCGATTTTTGTCCATTTTTGCATCAGTAATTATCAGGAAAGTTGGTCTGTAGAATTCTTATTTCTTTTTCTTTTAACTGCATATCTATTACTGGAGGATTGATAGAATGTGTTTGGGCAGGTTCTGTTGTATCCTTAGAAAGAGTTTGAAAAGAATTTGAATTATATATATATAATAAGTTTTGCAGGATTGGGAAGTGAAGTCATTGGGACTTGGGGTTTTCTTTTTATGGAAGAGTGTTTCTCAGTGCTTATTATTGGTATACTCAGGTTTTTAATTTCTTCTATGTGAAATCTTGATAAAATATGTGTGTTCGGAAATTTGTACAACCCTTTCAGATTTTCTTGTAGGTTGTCTTATACTTACTCACAATATTCCCTCATGATCTTTAAATCTATTGTATTATTATTTCCTCACTTATTTGTATTCTCTAATTCCTTTCTGTGCTCTTAATTAGTTCAGTAATATGTCAATATGAATTAAGTTCTCAAACAGTTTTGGATGTCACTACTTTCTATATGGATCTTTTAGTACTTATTTTATTTTTTTACATCACAGTCTTTATTATTGATTTTTCACCTGATATTTTTGTGGGGTATTGGTTGATGTTATTCAATTCCCTGAGGGGTGTTGTTGAGTTCTTTGCCTCGGGTTTCTTTTTTTTTCCTTTTTTTTTTAACAGGTACTATTAGTTATGAAGTGAAATTCCCTCTAATGGTTGCTGTTGCTGTGTTCCACAGAATATGAAACAGCTGTCTTCTTTACCATTGGTTTCAAAGAATCTTTTGATTTTTGTCTGAATATCTTTACTGATTGTGATGTCATGGAGGAGGAGATTAATTTAGTTTCCATTTGCATGTGCATATTGAAAACTCCCTCAGGTGATAGTCCCAAATATTCTATTAATATCATACATGATGTGGGATACAGCTTCTATACCTCCACATGCTTAAGGGCTTCTTTTGTGCTCTATCTTTTGGTCAATATTTGAAAATATTTCAGTGGAGGATGAGAACAATATATGTTTTATTGTGGTTGGGTGAAATGTTCTATAGATGCCAGTCAAGTCCACTTGATTTATGGTTTCAGCATAGAATCCAGCATGAAAACCAATGGAACAGAATAGAGTACCTGGAAATTACTCCTATATACTGAGAACAGATTACTTACTATTTTAATGTACATCCAATGACATTTATCTTTATAGTGTACAATATTGTTTTTAAGGCAAAAATTCCACGTATAGCAGTCAAGAGAAAGATATCACAATATTATCTGAATATGCATTTAAATTTTTGTCAATAAAGGTTTTCTTTTTTTTCCCAGTTTCCCTTCCTCCATTTCTTATCTCCATATTTCCCCCCTCTTCATCTTCTCTAGTATTTACCTTTGCCCGTCCTGTGTTTATACCTTCCAAATGTTCAGTTTCTCTTATAGAGTGCAGACAGGAGTTATATATTGAGTGGGGCCATGCATAGCCTCTCTGTCACAGACTGACTTGCTTTTCTTTGCATTAAGACTTCCATTATTTGTCCAATTTGCAGCCCTCTGATTTTTAGCATGATTATTCTCTTCAATGAATTGGTACTGGAAAAACTTCATATCCACTTGCAGAGAAGTGAAACACGACCTCTCTTCCTTGCTTTTACCTAAACTCAGCTCAATGGGGAATCACAGATAAAACAACAAACTACTGGTGAAAATGACCAGGGAGTTAAGACAGTGACTCTTACATGGCCAGCTTGGATTCAAGTCCTGGACTGGGTGGGTACAAAGCACAATGATCATTAAAATCCCAAGAAGAAAATGTAGAAGAGATTGCAGTGAGGCTATCTCCTTTGATGGAAGCCATGCAGCCAACAGAGGCGGAGTCTAAAAGAGCTGTCTCTCATGTCTAAGCAAGCCTTGGGTGAGAAAAGCTGCAGGCAAGGAACACAGCTGGGAACTCAGACTTTCAAAGTGTGTTTGCTGTATTTCTCTGCCATGGGCTTTACTGTGATTGTAGTACCTCGGTACCCTGTAAGAGTAAAATACCACCACCAGTGTTACTGTAACTTTTACAATAATCCTGAAGGAATGAGGACTCCTAAAGCAGCAGCGAGTGGGAATAGAGAGTCACCCCTCCTGCCTGGAAAATAACAAAAAATGTTGAAGATCCTCTCAGAGCCACATATACACAATAACCTTTAAGAGAGGTATTAAGCTGCTCACAACACCACATTCTTTTTCCATGTAGACATTACACTCACCTTCTTAGCTGTAGATTACCCCAAAGACAATATAGGTGTTCCACTTTAGTATACATTAACCATGTTTTTACTTAACCAAATAAGATTTCTATTTAGGCCTCTGTCCTGAGGCTAAAGTTATCAAGTGGGCCTGACACTAAAGTTATCAAGCTTGCTGAAAACCCCCTCACTCAAAAGACTCTGCCCATTAATCAAGATCTAAGAAGACAAATGGACATTATTTCCCAAAGGATGTCATGTTTTGAACACCCTTTTTTTACAGTAAAATCTTTTACTTCCCCCTTCACCCCTCCTACATCTGTAAAACATCCCTCAATAAATATGTATGTTTGATAGCCACTGATGCTGCAGTCTTGAGCTTGCTCTGACCATAGTTGGCTGAGAACATGCTGAAGGGCATCAAGGACTGTACCTGAATTCCTGCTCACCCGCGTCGCCTTTCTGTGTATGAGCCTCAACCCACCCCAGCCTGAGCAGGTCCTCGGCACTCCTTGAGGTGTGATTTCTCAGTTTCCCACTCTCTACCTCTATGTATTTCTCTCCAGGGTGTACACGTGATCTATGCAATAAAAATAAACAAATGAGTAAACTTGAACAATAAAGCTAAATAATCAAAGAAAATTAGTGGTGGTTAATAAAGGAAACACATGCAGAAGTCAGAATAGGCAAAGAACTTAAATGAGACCACCATTAAACAGACAGTCATACAGTGAAAGGACAAGTGGAACTACATCGGGCTAAGACGAATCTTCACAGCCCAAGAAACAAAAGTTAGAGGCATGTAATTGCCTTCAGGCAAAAATGTATTTCTAAAAAGTCAAAATAAAACATATGTGAATGATGTGAAGAGATACCTCTTCAAAGAAGAACTCTGAATTTCCAAAAAGTGTACAAATATATCAGCCTAAACTTTTCCACACATAAGGGAGAGTCAAATTAAAACCTAAATGAGATTCCACCTATCCACTGTCAGGTTGGATAGCAGTTAACAAATATTTGCATAATAAGTATTTCTGGGAAGGTCATGTGAGTACAGCCACTGTGAAATATAGTGTATATGAGCCTCAGGGACCTTTGAATACTACTACCATATGCTCCAATAATTATACCCTGGGGACCTATCACCTAAATATAATATACTCATTTCAAATACCACTTGTACATTTATGTTCATTGCAGCAATTTTTACAAATTCTAAGTAATCATTCCCTATGCCCAAGAGAAGGTGAATGGAATAAAAAAAATGTGATGCTTATACACCATAGAACATTACTCAGTCATAAAATTTAAAGAAACCTTGGTATGTGACAGATAGTGGAGAAATATAAAAATGTAGTTATAGTTTAAACAAACTATACCCAGCATATAACCACTAATTTACATGGAAATCTGCATTTTAAAGCAGAAACCGAAAGATTGGAATGTAAAAAATTCTGGAGAAGAACTGTGAATATTACACACAGTGCAGGAGGAGAGAGGGTGATAGTGGTTTAGATGGAGAGCGTTAGGAGATAGGAAAATTAGCATTTAATAGAAACCCAAAAAGGAAATGATCAGTTTAAGATTGCATGTGTGGTTATATTTTTATGTGACTAATATACAATGGAATCATACTGGCAAAATTAATTTCCTAGGCTGTAATCTTGTTAAGTTTTTAAATACAAGAATATTAAAGAAGCCTCTAGTGTATAAAATAATAATTAAAAAATGTTTGATGTATTACAATGGACACTTTCACATATGATATATGAAACTTGATATTACCAGATGGTGTAACAGTTGCTTCACTTGATTTTTTTGTTGATTTTGCATGTTCTGTCTCTCTGATTAGCCTATGCACCATAGAACAAAATTCTCTTAAAAAAAAAAAAAAGGAGATATAGAACTTGAGTAATCATGTGACAATTAGTTTATGGGGAGAATACAATTAGTTTTTGCAATTAGTTTATGGGGAGAATACAATTAAAGATAAAAATAAAAGAGCAATTCATGCCCTTGAAGTGGATGAAATAAAATTGGCTAGATTGTAATATGCAACTTTTGGCCATTGGAATACTGTAAATAAAATGTGCTTTTAATGGAACAGGTACAGAGGACACAGACTTTGTAAAATAAGTTGGCAATTTCTGACAAGGTTATATTTCTACCTACCATATAATACAATTGTCCAAGTGGTGGGTATTTAATCCATTGAAATAAACATTTGTATATACAAAACTCACACATACATGTCAGAACATCATGTGTAATAATGGAAAATGATATGAAAAGCAAATGTACACCAATGGATCGATTTGTTACATCAATGATAAAATAGTTATACAACAGAGAGTGACTTTGTGACATGAAAAATAAAAGTACTTTTGGGATTCATAAAATGGGGCATGTATGTTAAGAGAAAAAAACCCTGCTAAAGGGAAGCACAAATTATATCTGTCTAGAAATGTGAGTTTTGTGTTGTGTCAGAGAAGTTTTTGATGTTTGTCTGGGGACAGAGAAAGAAATTCATATTCTCATTTACTTTAGTTAATAATTGATGGTCTGAGGCATATTTTGCAAACATCTTCACTCATAACACAGAAGCTGTCTTCATTGTCATTTTTATTTCTTTTGCTGTATAGAAGCTTTTGAGCTAGATGCATTCTCACTTGACTATTTTGAGGATCATTGGCTGTGCTGCTGGGGCCTTATTGGAAAAAAATTTCTCTATTCCTATGTCTGCACAGGATTCCCCTAAGTTTTCTACCAGTAGTACAACAGTCGGAGGCTTTACATTTATATCTCTGATCGATTTTGAGTTGAAATTTGTCTTTAATGAGCCGTAGGAGTCCCAAGCCTTCTTCCATAGTTTGATGTCCATTTATTCGCACACCATTTCCTGAAGAGACTTCCTTTTCTGCACTACATTCTCTTATACCCTTTGTGAAAAATCGATTACATCTGTAATGTAGACTTTATTTCCAAGTTTCCTGTTTAGTTCTATTGATCAAAGAATGTATTTCTTTGGCAGTACTATGCTGTTCTGATTGTCACTACTCTGTAATATATTTAAGATCAGAAGTGAGAGGACTCCAACATTGTTTATTTATTTATTTATTTTTTAATCCTGCTTGACATTAATTAGTGACATAGGGTCTTCTATAACTCCAAACACATTTTGTGATTTCTGGAAATCTTTGTGAAAAATATCACTGAGTGTGTAATCAGAAAGGAATTGGAAATGTAGCTTAATTTGATGAGAACTCTTTAGATTATTTTTCTAATTCAAGAATATAAGGTGTCTTTCCAGTTTTAATCTACTACACATTTTATTTTTCCTGTTTGCTATAGTTTTCCTTCTACAGATCTTTCATGACTTTGATTAGGTTCATTTCTGCATTATTTATATGGATATCGTATTGTGAATGAGATTGCTTTCTTCAATTCATTCTGTCTCAATCTGATAATTTTTGGTGTACAAAAATGCCATTTATTTTTCTAATTGATTTTGTATTCAGCTAACTTAGTAGATCAATTTTTTACATCTATATTTTCTGTGTGGATTCCTATAGGTCTTGTATGAATGTAATAACATCACAAATAGGGAGAGTTTGTGTTGCTGTTGTTGTTTTCTCCCCTATAGAAATAACTTCTTTGTCCACATTTTTGTCTGACTGCATCTAACAGAACTTCTAGCACTACATTGAAATGGAACAGAGAATGTGACCAGCCTTGTCTTCTTCCACATTTCAGTGGGCATATTTTCCCATTTCTCATTCAGTATGATATTAGCATTCAGTTTGTCAAATATGACTTTGATTGTGTGTAGGAATGTCCTTCCTATACATATTTTGCTGAGATTCTTGAACATGGTGGAATGTTGCATTTTATCACATGCTTTATTTGTGCATCTATTGACTGCTCATATGATTTTTATCCACCTCTGTTTACATGATGTTTTACATTTATTGTTTTGCTTTTGTTGTGCTGTTCTTGCAGCTTATGTATAAATTTTACATGACCATGATGTGTAATGTTTATGTGATTCGGGATTCGGGTCAGTAGGTATGTTACAACACACTTTTCCATCCATATTCAGCAGGGAAATTTCAATTTTTTATTTGTTTCTTTGTCTATTATGTTTCTATCTGCTTTAGGAGGAAAGGCAATAGAGTTTTCATAGATCCTTCCTCTTGGATCTTTAACACTCAGGCATCCTAGGATATGCTCTTCTTTAAAATTTTATAGTATTCATAAGTGATGATGTCCAGACATGGGATTCTCTATATTGGGAGATTTTTTAAATTGCTGATTCAATCTTATCATTTTTATGGTCCATTCACATTTCCAATTTCACCCTGATTCAGTCTAACTTGATTTTAACATTGTTTATCACTTCCTGATGTTAAATATTGTTGGCACATTATTGCTCAGAGTAGTTTATAGGTATATATAAATTTTTACAAATATATGTATATATAAATATATTAATGATATATAGAATATGCTTATTATTTACATAATTTATCACTTAAGAAATAAATATAATTATTTATAAATGTATAATTTACACAAATATTTATAGATATAATATATGTAGATACATAGTATCCTTACCTATATATATATAAATTTCTGATATGTCGATTGTAGTATTATCAGTTTTATTATTGCTTTTATCTATCTGGATCCATTTTATGTTTTTGTGAGTTTATCTAGATAATTATTTAACAATGTTAATTATCTACTCTAATAACCAACTGTGCATTTTGTTAGTCATTCAATAGGTCTTTTATAATCTCTGTAATACTGTTAGCTCAAGTCTTTCTGGGTACTATTTACCATTATATCTGAGATTCATTGTTATTTTTGCTTTTGCAGTTTTTCTTAAATGAATTTATTTATTTCTCACCTTTCTACTTCTTTTCTTTTTATCACTAATGTATTTGAACTTTTCTCTTTAGATGCCTTTTGCTGTGTCCCAAAGGTTACAGAGAAACATATTCATTATCACTCATTTCAATGAATCTATTCATTTCATTCTAGGTTTCTTCAGTAGTCTGGGAGGTATTCAAAAATAGAGTCTCCAAACTCGTTGTTTTTGTATTTTTCAGAGTTCTTTCCTCATTGATTTAATATTTCCTTCTGTGACATCAGTGAAAATGTGGGGTATAGTGTTTCTATGTAGGGGGTAGTTTTCTGCCCTATAATTTGGTGCATACTCAAACATGTTCAACGTGGAGATGAGAGAAAAGTTAATATGAACTTCTGGTTAAATACGCTACAAAATCTCTTTAAGTCTATCTGGATACTGGTGTCGTTAGCTCCTGTGTCTCTTTGGTTATCATGCAGATGACTTGCGAACTGGTGGCAGTGGGGTGTTAAAAGTCCATATTTGGTTTTGGGTGTTTCAGACTAAATTTATTTTTATATTTGTCTGACAGTATTTCTCTCACATATTTTGGAGTCCTGGTCAAAGAAAAATGCCATACAATTTACCTTGGTTACATATGTCTAGTAAATTAATCTTTAACAACTATGTGGTATTCTTGTTTTTTTAAAGCCTTATAATTATAAATTCTATTTTGTCTTTATTAAGATTTTGACTCCAGTCTCTTTTTTGTTTCTACTTGCATAAAATACACTTATCAGCCTTCTTATTCTTCCCAATGCATATCTGTTTTAATGAAATATGATTTTTGCAGGGAACTTGGATTTACTTTATTTTCAATTCAGCCTGTGTTTTAGTTGAAGAATTTAATCTTTAACATTTAATGTTTTTATTGAGATGGGCAGACATATATTTGCCATATCTTACTCATTGGTAATTTTTCCTGGGTACACCTCCTTCTATTTATCTTTCTTAATTTTCCAAGTATGTATTCCTTAAGTATTATTTCCTATAGTATTAATTTGGACTTGATTGGCAGCAGTCTTGTCAAGGATTTATG
>NW_006159831.1:126991-127980 GCF_000334495.1 Tupaia belangeri chinensis | reverse complement strand
TTTTTTTTAATACGAATTTGTTTATTTCTCACCTTTCTACTTATTTTCTTTTTATCACTAATGTATTTGAACTTTTCTTTTTAGATGCCTTTTGCTGTGTCCCAAAGGTTACAGAGAAACATATTCATTATCACTCATTTCAATGAATCTATTGATTTCATTCTAGGTTTCTTCAGTAGTCTGGGAGGTATTCAAAAATAGAGTCTCCAAACTCGTTGTTTTTGTATTTTTCAGAGTTCTTTCCTCATTGATTTAATATTTCCTTCTGTGACATCAGTGAAAATGTGGGGTATAGTGTTTCTATGTAGGGGGTAGTTTTCTGCCCTATAATTTGGTGCATACTCAAACATGTTCAACGTGGAGATGAGAGAAAAGTTAATATGAACTTCTGGTTAAATACGCTACAAAATCTCTTTAAGTCTATCTGGATACTGTCGTTAGCTCCTGTGTGTCTTTGGTTCTCATGCAGATGACTTGCCAACTGGTGGCAGTGGGGTGTTAAAAGTCCATATTTGGTTTTGGGTGTTTCAGACTAAATTTATTTTTATATTTGTCTGACAGTATTTCTCTCACATATTTTGGAGTCCTGGTCAAAGAAAAATGCCATACAATTTACCTTGGTTACATATGTCTAGTAAATTAATCTTTAACAACTATGTGGTATTCTTGTTTTTTTAAAGCCTTATAATTATAAATTCTATTTTGTCTTTATTAAGATTTTGACTCCAGTCTCTTTTTTGTTTCTACTTGCATAAAATACACTTATCAGCCTTCTTATTCTTCCCAATGCATATATGTTTTAATGAAATATGATTTTTGCAGGGAACTTGGATTTACTTTATTTTCAATTCAGCCTGTGTTTTAGTTGAAGAATTTAATCTTTAACATTTAATGTTTTTATTGAGATGGGCAGACATAGCTTTGCCATATCTTACTTGTTGTTAAGTTTTCCTGGGTACTCCTCCTTGTATTCATCTTCCTTAATTTTT
>NW_006159831.1:115375-126843 GCF_000334495.1 Tupaia belangeri chinensis | reverse complement strand
CACCACTGGTATTGATTAATATAGGTTTGGCGTTGCACCTTGATTCAACCTAGATAACTTTAACATGTCCAGATAATTGTCTATCTCATCCACGTTTTTCCATTTGTTGTCATATTGCTGCTCATAATATTTTCTCTTGTAGGTCTTTATCTCATATTCATTGTAATAGCACCTTCTTCACTACAATATTTTATTTTTTAAATTAGTTTAACTAATGGTCTATTTTGATCATTCTCTAACAAAACAAGCCTATTTTTTTTTTGACATTTTGTCCAGCTCTTTCATTTTCTATTTCATTGATTCACCTCTAATTGTTAGTACTTTTTTTCTTGGTGTCAGTGTTACTATTGCTTAACTACAGTGTTGAGGTGCAATTTTAAGTTATTTAGCCTCTTTCAATTTCTTTCTCTTTTTTTTGTGAGCACTAATGGTTACAAAATTCCCTTTTATTGATGTTTTTCATTGTCCTATAAGTCAAACAGAGAGATGAGAGTATCTACAAAGAAAATTAGATGAGTCATGTATATTGAGTATGAATTGTTATGTCACAAACAATTGGAAACCATCTCATGTTTTGAGATTGGAAATTTGAATAGAATAAAAATATCATTACTACAGAAATTACTTCACATATTCAATGCAGTTTCACTAAAACTACTGGTGACACTCATCAACAAAACGTGAAATATAAGCCTATCATTTGTCCAGAACCATTAAAACTGTAGTGCTATTCAGGTAAGACTATGTAATAACAAAAAGGTAGAAAGCACTTCATGACCAACTAAATATTTATTACAAAGCAGTGTAATTAAAACAGAATGGTCCTAGTGCATAGATTGTCATATAGATACATACAATAATGGAAAAGAGATCATTTAGAAATAAAATCCAAATCATACAGTCCAAATATCTTGAAAAATAATACAAGAGAGGGACCAGCAAGTGTTGAAATTGTAGGTCACTGTTGTTGCATGAAGTCAAACACGGTTCGAGTTCCATACCCAGTGGATTGAATGAATGCCATCTAGGTGTGTATGCATGTCCAAAATCTCAAGAGAACTAGGGAAATGGAGTGATTTTAGAAGGGTTATCCCCTCTGGGGGGTAATTTCTCGATTTCTGTCTCTGTCTCTCTTCTTGAGGCATGTAATGTAGAGCAAAATCTCCCTAAATATAAAATACAAGACAGTGTAGTGAGGATAAGAATGTTGCTTTAGGAAAATAATGCTGAAAGTATTGGAATCCACTGACATCAACAGAAAAACTAGATCCTCATCTTTTAACATAAGAATCAATACAAAATTACCTAAATAGTAAAAGTACAAAATGAACTTAAACTTAAAAACAAATAATCACATTGAAAAAGTATTCAGAGCAAACACAGGTGAAACTCCTCAGATTCTGGAGTAGCCAAACATTTGAAAATAAGTTGACTAAAGCCCAGCTAGTGCTACAATTTTTACAAAATAGAATCACATGATTACACCAAGAAATAAAGATGTAAACTTTTGGAAACTTAAATCTTCATGGCAAAGGACAAAACAGTAGGGATGAAAAGACCGACCTCATAGTAGTAATTGTATTTTAAAGTTACCTTTTAATGGGAAAATCATAATCAGTAAATATAGATAATTCATGCAGGTCATCATAAAATAATAAATAATCTAATAAAAGAGATAAGCAATCTTAATAAACTCCTCTACCAGGAAGATTTATGAGTGACCAAATAGTATATAACAAAATACTCACACTGTCTCATCCAAAAGGAAATGTCACTTAAAACTGCAGTGAGAAACCACTCAATTCCAGTTACAGAATAATAATAATAATAATAATAATGGGAGAATCATACACTAGAATGAGAGAAAGAAAATCTCTATTACAGTGTAGAAACAAATTTAAATTAGTACAATCTGTGTGAAATATACTAAGAACGTTCATATAAAAATAAATACAATTACAAGACTCAGTAATCCCACTTAGTAGTATTTATTTAAAATAGAGAAAAAACACTCCATTGAAAAGACACTTGCACAACAGAGTTTATCGAAGCAATAGTTACAACTAATCATTCCAAGAGTATAAGGTATGATAATTTGGTTGAAAAAATATAGTGCACGTGTAATAGAAAATATGACTCAATCAAAATAGTGAGGTCTTATCTTCTTATTAAAAGTGAATAAATACAGATGGTGTAATTAAAAAAACCTTAGCCATTCTTATTGGTGTTAAGGTGTAACTCATTAAAAACATAAGTATATTTTTTTAAAAAATTGGAAGTTATGGCAGATGGTAGGTATTTGTAGTTGTTAAGAGTGCTAGAATTTGACATGACCAAAAGCAGCTTAAGTCCCAGACCTTGCAGCTTGCTTTATCACTTTCTCTCTTCCTTTCTCTCACTCTAGCTTTCACATTCTATCACTGTCTTGTCACATTAAAATAAATAAGAAAATAATTTAAATAATATATGTATATATTTTTAATTGGAAGGTATTATAGCAGGGAGGCCAAAATTAAAAGAGTAAGTATATAAATGAAAAAGGAGTGAGGGATTTAGAAAAAAAAATACATTTAGTAGAAAGAAAAATGATACATGTTTGCTGATAATGAAAAAGATACTATCTGTGACTTGACAAATATACACTGTATTCATCTTGAGAAAAATTATATTCTATGCTTAAAAGGTATAACATGATTAAATATAATTTTAAAAAGGAAATATAATGTTAAGCAATGATAGCTGGTCTTTGGAAGTTGATTGATTTTTTTTATGGGATTGACACTTTTGATTTTCATGCTGGGGAAATTAATTTTCACTGTGGTGAGGTTATACAGCGATTACATATAAAATATTAGAGAAGTATAATAAAGAAAAGTTAAACATTTTATCTCCATTCAACATGCACCAAGTGTTGGCACTCTACGTAAATAATTGACAGATCCATAGACTTTCTAATCGAGAGGATCAGTGCAGAAATAAGAAAATATCATGGAGGGTAGAGAATGCTAAACTATAGGAGGTAGATTTTGGGTGTGAGTCACAAATGGAAGAATGATTAAGAGACAAATGTTTGTAAAGGTCACTATTGAAAATACATGTGGGTAATTTTAGCTTTATGAAAATTTATCAAGTTATGCATAACTTTTCCATCCCACTTACTTCTGAACTTTAGAGTTTCTCTTTAAATTCAAGTTTATAAGGTCATGTATCTTTTATAATAATCTGTCACATTCCTCTATTTTATTTTAGTATCACTGCACCACAGGTTTGATGAGTTATTTCTCTGATTGGTGAGTTAATACACACAGTAACACCAAACTGATGGTAATATGAAAAGAATATCTGACCATGACCCTCTTGATCTTTATCTAGGGCCACTACCATGGCCTGAATATTGATCCACCCCATGGAATAAAGAATCATTGTCATCAATCTGAAGGAATGTAGTACTCCACCCAATTTCTGAAGGTCAAGGCACAAGATTCATAAGTAATTAAGGGAGCACCACTTCCTCAAGAAAACAGAGTAACTCTTTAGACCTCAATCTTTCACCATTAATAAAAATCTCCTCCTAATGGATCAAAGATCTGAATTTCAGATCTCAATCTCTAAATTTACTGGTGAAAAACTTGGGATATCCTATAAGATATTGGGATAGGGAAAAGACTTACGAAATAATTCTCCCAAAGCACAGGCAATAAATCTCAAAACAGACTAGTGGAATTTATTCAGATTAAGAAATTTCTGCACATCAAAGGACACAGTGATTAGTGTGAAACAAAATCCTTCTGTATAAGAGATGATTTTTGTAAACTATGCCTCACATGAAGGAATGATACCCAAAATAACCAGGATCTACAGGGAACTAATTCAGCTTACTGGAGAAAAAAATGATTAAATCAATTAAAAGATGGCAAAATGAGCTAAACCAAAATCTCTCAAGAAAGATCTAAGGCAGATTATATCAGATTATCACATTTCTACACAGAAAAGGAAACAGTTATGAATATAAATTGACAACCTTAAAAGGTGAGATTATTTTTGTAAACTGTGCCTCAGAATAAGGACTGATAAGCAGACTAGACTGGGAATACAAGTAGAAAATCCAGGAAAAAAATTAATGAAATTAAGAGATGAGAAATAAATTGAACAAAACGCTGACTAAAGAAGACATATGATTAGTCAAACAGCATATGATGAAATTTGCAACACCCCTCATTATGAGAAAGATGCAGATTAAAACCAAAATGAGATACTACTTAACACAACTCAGAATGGCAAAGATTAAAAATATTAAAAATTGTAGGTGTTGGTGGAGTTTTCTTGAAAGGGGAAATCTACACCATTTCTGGGAATGTCAATTGGTCCAGCCCTATGAAAGCAGTAAGGTGGTTGCTCATGAACCTACAGATAGAACTATCATATGATCCAGCATTGCCACTCCCAGGATTCTACCCAAAAGATAGGAAAATGCTCAAGCACAAAGGCACTTGTATGTTAGTAATTATAAATGCATTTGTCAGCTCTTAATTTGGATAGTAATTTTGTTTCTGGGTTGCTACTTGAGTTCCCAGTCTAGTCTGTTTTCTGTATCATGGGATCAACCCAAGTGAAACCACCATTGATGAATGTACTGAGAAAGTGTGGCACATATTCTTTATGGAATACTACTCAACTATAAACTATGAGACCCTATATATGATAAAATTTAGTTCGATATGAAAATTTTATTACTGCATGTAGCAAGAATGGTATAAAAAGGGATATTGTTAAGTCTCGACTTAATATACAATGATCTGTCTGCAGTTTGTGGTAGAGACTGAAACATTAGAGAACATAAAAGAAGTGAAAATATTTATTTCTGCCATAGATCATGTGGACAAATTCAGGAGAAGGAAAGTGTATTGGTAAAGAATCAGGTAGAAAAAAAAAATAGACTGCAAGATATTTGTGGGAAACCAAAATAGTTTATTAGGTGTGGATGATAAAGTTCATTGTGTTCTTCACTGGTCTGATCTGAAATCTATTTCATGTTGGATAAATACTTTTTACAAGCCAAATGATATATAGTGACAGAACAATAATAATAAAAATGAAGAAATAATAATCATAAAAATATTCTGAAAAATGAAGTCTACTTGCTGATGATGATATGTATAGTACTGTCTTTACTGACTTGCATTGTAATGTACTGAAAATGGAAATGATATATATTATATATATAATATAAATATATATTAATATTTAATACAATCTATTTCAGTATATATTATATATTAATATATAATTATATATATTATATGTGTGCGTGTGTTTGTGTGTGCTTGTTTGATCAAATGGAATATAAAAAAATAAAGAAAAAAGAAAGAAAAAAGATAACTAATTTATAGAAACTACAACAATTGCTTGGGGGTCACATTAAAACAATGGAAAGACAAAAGATGAAGAGAGTTTAGAGATGCAATTGTGATTAAAATGTAGATCCCACCTAGCTTGAATTCCTTGGTTAAAGTCCCAAATACAGCTGCTTGAATTTCACGCTTGACATATGTGTGTATGCACCAAAAATCCCAAGGAAAGTTGATAAGATGAAACGGTGATGGTGCCATCGTTCCTTACTTTCTGCCTCCCTCTGCCTTTCACTATGTTGGGAACAAATGCCCTACATTAAAAATAATAATTTTAAAATTGGGAAGAAAATAAAAATAATTTTCTAAAATATCAGAGTAAAAGAAAACTCTTCAGAATATCTGGATCATTCAAAAAATAGTCCAAGGATATATATTTAGAGTAATTCTTTCTCACACACACAAAAGATAACTTATAGTTAACCTACAGACAAGTCTCCTAACAAATACTGTGAAAAATAGGCCCTAACAGACATTGGAATTAAGATGATAAAATAAATAGTAAAGTATAAAACAGAAAAAAGGAACATACAAAATCAAACATAGTATAAGAACAAATCAAAAAAATTTTCTTTTAGCAAGAAAAAGCAAATCAAGAATCATTTTCTGAATAAAGAAAAAGATAAAGAACACCCATAAGTATAATCAGAAATGAACAAGTCAAAATTACAATACTGATTATAGAAGTGTAATTGGTCATTGTAAAATAATATGACTGAATAGATGATAACACATATTCTATCTACAACACAAATCACAGAAATGAAATAAGTCATTATAAATACTACAGTTGATAACATGCAGAACACTTCAGAATACCTCGAAGAAATTAAAAAAAATTTTCTGGCTAGGTACACTATATTCAGATTGAAAGAGAATGAGATAATAATTTGTAATACATCAAAAATATAAACGTAGTACCCAGTTATTACAGCATTATTTACTAAAGAAGTTTTCCTTTTCCCAATGAATTATGAATTGACTGACACCCTTTGTCAAAAATCAGTTGGCTGTAAGTTTGGGGGTTATTCCTGGAGTCTCTCAACCACTATGGAGAACAATGTGGAGGTTCCTGAAAGATCTACCAATAGAAAAACCATTTGATCCAGCAATCCCACTTCTCAGTATATACCAAAAGGACAAGAGAACACTCAATCAGAAAAGTGCTTCACATCAGTTTATTGCAGGCTATTCACAATTGCCAGGATATGGAACCAACTTAAATGTAAACAAACAGATGGAAAAGTGTGGCATACATACTCTAGGGAATACCAGTCAGCCATAGAAAATAACAAGACCCTGGCACTTGATAGAAAATGGTCAGATATGGAGGATCTATTGTTGAATGAAATAAGCCAGACTATAAAGAAAAGATATTGTGTGTATCCACTTAATATATACCAACTATCCACACTCTATGGTAGAGAACAGAAAAGTAGAGGACATAAAAGCAGTGAAAGTTCTTAATGAGAATAAGCCAGTGTGGAATGGAAGGGCGGGGGATGAAAAGAAGAGGCTACAGAAAGATAGAAAGAGAACAAGTAGAGAGGCAGGATGTTAGTGGGAAATAGATATGTCTTATTACCTGTTGATGATGACCTGTATAGTATGCTCAGCTGGATTTGTCTGAGAAGTATTAGATGATGAGTGAAGTTTTTTACAAGCAAAATGAGAAATATTTATTGTTTGAAAAATGACTGGAAAAAAAATAATAATGATTGGGAAAAGCAATGAAAAGATATTGAATGATGAAGTGGAGAGATAAATGTCTCAGTATTGACTGAAATGAATGGCATTCAGTTTTGAAAAAGCAATGTAATACGAGAAGAAGCCAGGCCTTCAGGAAAAAGTTCCACATAGCTCCACTGAACTAGATTTTTAAGGGAATGATGATTTTTTACTGATAATTCAGTCTCCAAAAAAGGAGCTAGCGGCAGAAAAAGCCAGGCCTTCAGGAGAACTAGATTTTTAAGGAAATGAAGATTTTCTACTGGGAACCAGCAGTTAGCGTAATGGTTCTACTGGGAATCAGCAGTTAGCGTAATGGCTATGTCGCTGGACTCCCACATAGTCGACTGTGGTTCGTGTCCTGGACCCGGTGGCTTAAAACTCACACCGGGCGTGTGTGCGTGCGTGCCCAAGATCCCGAGAGGAGAATGGAGGAGAAGGGATTGCGGCATGACCATCCCCCCTGGGGGGTGATTTCTCGCTTTCTGTCTCTATGTCTCTCTCTGTCTGTCTGGCGAGTGCACGCAACCTACAGTGAAAATCTCTCCAAAAAAAAAGAAAAAAAGAAAAAAAAAAGATTTTCTACTGATAATTCAGCCTCCAACAAATGAACTAGCAGCAGAAGAAGCTGGGCCTTTAGGAGAAAGTTCCACATGGCTCCAGTAAACTTGATTTTTTAAGGGAATGAGGATTTTCTGCTGATAATTCAGCCTCCAACAAATGAGCTAGCAGCAGAAGAAGCTGGGCCTTTAGGAGAAAGTTCCACATGGCTCCAGTAAACTTGATTTTTTAAGGGAATGAAGATTTTCTACTGATAATTCAACTTTCAATAAACAAACTAGCGGCAGAAGAAGTCAGGCCTTCAGAAGAAGGTTCCACATGGCACCAGTGAACAAGATTTTTAAGCTAATGAAGATTTTCTACTGATAATTAGGCTCCAACAAACTAGATAGTGGCAGAATAAGCCGGGACTTCAGGAGAAGGTTCCACATGGCTCCAGTGTACTATGTTTTTAAGAGAATGGATATATTCTACTGGTAATTCAGCTTCCAACAAACAAGCTATTGGCAGAGATAGCCGGGCTTTCAGGAGAAAATTACACATGGCTCCAGCGAACTAGGTTTTTAAGGGAATGAAGATTTTCAACAGAAAATTCAGTCTCCTACAAACGAGCTAGTGGCACAAGAAGCTGGACCCTTAGGAGAAGGTTCCACATGGCTCCGGTGAACTAGATTTTTTTGTTTTCCCCTTTTTTTGTTTGGAGATATTTTCGCTACAGGGAGTGCAGCTCCGGTGAACTAGATTTTTTTGTTTTCCCCCTTTTTTTTGGAGATATTTTCGCTACAGGGAGTGCGCACTCTCCAGTCAGACAGAGAGAGACAGAGAGACAGAAAGTGAGAAATCACCCTCAGGGGAATGGCCATGCCACAATCTCTTCTCCTCCATTCTCCTCTCATGATCTGAGGAACACACGCACACATGCCCAGTGTGAGTTTGGACCACTGTGTCCAGGACGTGAACTGCGGTCAACTGTGGGAGTCCAGTGACATAGCCATTACACTAACACCTAACGCTAACAGCTCTTTCTCCAGTGAACAAGATTTTTAAGGGAATGAAGATTTTCTACTGATAATTCAGCTTACAACAAACGAGCTAGCGGCAGAAGAAGCCAGGCCTTCAGGAGAAGTTTCCACATGGCTCCTGTGAACTAGATTTTTAAGAGAATGAAGATTTTCTACTGAAAATTTGGCCTGCAGCAAAGGATCAAGAGGCAGAAGAAGCTGGGACTTCAGGAGAAGGTTCCGCATGCCTCCAATGAACTAGATTTTTATGGGAATGAAGATTTTCTAATGAAAATTCAGCCTCCAACAAAGGAGCTAATGGCAGAAGAAGCTGGGCCTTCAGGAGAAGGTTCCACTGGACCCCAGTGAACTAGATTTTTAAGGGAATGAAGATTTTCTACTGAAAATTAAGTGTCCAACAAACGAGCTAGAGGTAGAAGATACCGGGCGTTCAGAAGAAGTTTCCACAGGGCTCCAGTAAAACCGGGCCTTCAGGAGAAGGTTCCACAAGGATCCAGGGAACTAGATTTTTAAGGGAATGATGATTTTCTACTGATTATTCAGCCTTAAACAAATGAGCTAGCCATAGAAGAAGCCAGGCCTTAAGGAGAAGTTTCCACAGTGCTCCAGTGAAGCCTTGCCTTCAGGAGAGGGTTCCTCATGGCTACAGTGAACTAGATTATTAAGGGAATAAATATTTTCTACTTCTAATTCAGCTTCCATCAAACAAGCTAGAGGGAGAAGAAGCTGGGCCTTCAGGACAATGTTCCACATGGCTCCAGTGAACTAGATTTTTAAGGGTATGACGTTTCTCTACTGATAATTCAGCCTCCAACAAATGAGGTAGCAGCAGAAGGAACTGGTCCTTCAGGAGAAGGTTCCACATGGCTCCACTGAACTAGATTTTTAAGAGAATGAAGATATTCTACTTCTAATTCAGCTTCCAACAAACAATCAAGCGGCAGAAGAAGCCAGGCCTTCAATAGAAGGTTCCACATGCCTCCTGTGCACTAAATTTTAAGAGAATGAAGATTTTCTACTGATAATTCAGCCTCCTTCAATGAGCTAGCAGCAGAAGAAGCTGGGCCTTCAGAGAAGGTTTCACATGGCTCCAGTGAAGTAGAATTTTAAGGGAATGAAGATTGTTTTACTAATATTCAGCTCCATCAAATGAGCTAGCGGCAGAAAAACCAGGCCTTCAGGAGAAGGTTCCACATGGTTGCAGTGAATAAGATTTTTAAGGGAATGAAGATTTTCTACTGATAATTCAGCCTCCTTCAATGAGCTAGCAGCAGAAGAAGCTGGGCCTTCAGAGAAGGTTTCACATGGCTCCAGTGAACTAGACTTTTAAGGGAATAAAGTTTTTCTACTGATAATACAGAGTCCAGGAAATGAGCTAGTGGTAGAAGAACCTGGGCCTTCAGGAGGAGGTTTCACATGGCTCCAGTGAACTAGATTTTTAAGGGAATGAAAATTTTCTACTAATAATTCAGCCTCCAGCAAACGAGCTAACGCAGAAGAAGCCAGGTCTTCAGAAGAAGGTTCCACATGGCTCCATGAAGTATGTTTTTAATGGAATGGACATTTTCTACTGATAATTCAGCCTCCAACAAATGAGCTATTGGCAGAAGTAGCCGGACCTTCAGGAGAAAGTTCCACATGGCTTCAGTGAACTATGTTTTTAAGGGAATGAAGATTTTCAACTGATAATTCAGTCTCCTACAAATGAGCTAACAGCAGAAGAAGCCAGACCCTTAAGAGAACGTTCCACATGGCTCCAGTGAACTAGATTTGTTTTTCATTCTTCTTCTTCTTTTTTTTTGGAGACATTTTCGCGAAAGGGAGAGTGCACTCTCCAGATAGACAGAGAGAGACAGAGACACAGAAAGTGAGAAATGACCCTCAGGGGGGATGGTCATGCCAAAATCCCTTCTGTTCCATTCTCCTCTCATGATCAGAGGCATGCACGCACACGCTCCAGGCGTGAGTTTTGAGCCACCATGTCCAAGACGTGAACCACAGTCGACTACGTGGGAGTCCAGAGACATAGACATTATGCTAACTGCTGGTTCTCCAGTGAACGAGATTTTAAAGAAAATGAAGATTTTCTACTGATAATTCTGACTCCAACAAACAAGATAGTGGCAGAAGAAGCTGGGCAGAAGAAGAAACTTCAGGGGAAGTTTCCAAATGGCTCCTGTGAACTAGAATTTTAAGAGAATGAAGATATTGTTCTGAAAATTTGACCTCCAACAAACGAGCTAGCAGCAGAAGAAGCCAGGACTTCACGAGAAAGTTCTGCATGGCTCCAGTGAACAAGATTTTTAAGGGAATGAAGATTTTTCTAATGAAAATTAGAAAATTAGTTTTCAAGTGGCTCCTGTGAACTAGATTTTTAAGAGAATAAAGATTTTGTACTGAAAACTTGGCCTCCAACAAAGGAGCTAGTGTCAGAAGAAGCTGGGCCTACAGGAGAAGGTTCCACATGGCCCCAGTGAACTAGATTTTTAAGGGAATGAAGATATTCTTGTTCTAATTCAGCTTCCAACAAATGATCAAGTGGCAGAAGAAGCCGGGTCTTCAGGAGAAGGTTCCACATGTCTCCTGTGTGCTAGATTTTTATGGAATGAAGATTTTCTACTGATAATTCAGCCTCCTCCAAACGAGCTAGTAGCAGAAGAAGCTGGGCCTTCAGGAGAAGGTTCCACATGGCTCCAGTGAACTAGAATTTTAAGGGAATGATGATTTTTTACTGATTATTCAGCCTCCA
>NW_006159831.1:111357-115026 GCF_000334495.1 Tupaia belangeri chinensis | reverse complement strand
CGAGCTAGAGGCAAAAGAAGCCAGGACTTCAGAAGAAGGTTCCACATGGTCGCAGAGAACTAAATTTTTAAGGGAATGAAGATTTTCTACTGATAATTCTGCCACCTACAAAGGAGCTAGTGGCAGAAAAAGCCAGGCCTTCAGGAGAAGTTTCCACATGGCTCCAGTGAACTAGAATTTTAAGGGAATGAAGAGTTTTCTCCTGACAATTCAGTCCCCAACAAATGAGCTAGCGGCAGAAGAACCCGGGCCTTCAGGAGAAGGTTCCACATGGCTCCAGTGAACTAGAATTTTAAGGGAATGAAGAGTTTTCTCCTGACAATTCAGTCCCCAACAAATGAGCTAGCGGCAGAAGAACCCGGGCCTTCAGGAGAAGGTTCCACATGGATGCAGTGAACTAGACTTTTAAGGGAATGAAGATTTTGTACTGATAATTTGGTCTCAACAAATGAGCTAGCAGAAGAAGAAGCTGGGTATACAGGAGAAAGTTGCCCATGGTTCCAGCGAAATTGATATTTAAGGAAATGAAGAATTTCTACTGATAATTCAGCCTCCAACAAACAATATAGTGGCAGAAGAAGTTGGGCAATCAGGAGATGGTTCCACATGGCTCCATCGAACTAGATTTTTAAGGGAATGAAGGTTTTCGACTGATGATTCAGCCTCCAACAAATGAGGTGTCGGTGCAACTTGTGCCGCCCAGACAAACTGGACGTCTTTATTTATAGTACAAGAAGACATTACACATGTGTGTTTCATGATACTTCATGGATTGGTTGCTAGGTTACAGACAATAAGAAGCCATTAACAAATCTATAAGAGATTAGTCACACCCAAGGCAAGGTGTATCCCTTGGCAGTAATCCCATCTAGAGTAAATCTCATCTTCCTTTCTAATGCAGAGAACTAGCTGTTAGGTATGGGGAAGGAGCTAAAGAACTTCTCCATAAGGAGTGAGCCACCACACCCAGAGTAGGCTAAAGAACCTTTCAGATGCAGAGCAGGGATTGGATTTTACTATTTGGGGTCAAGATGTTTCTTGAAGTCCATCAGATGTGTCTGTTGGAACGCCCCTAGTAATTTCCACCCTTGCTCTGTCTGCAGCCAAGGTCAGGGAAAGACAAGTTACAAGGTTCTGCCAAACCCCAAAAGAGCATGTGGTGTTTGCTCAGCACATGTCCCCACATTTCCCCCTTTTTTGTTTTAAAGCCAACATGGCCTGAGTTGCTAGGAGGGAGGTCAGCACCAAGGGATACACACAGGCATTAGGTGACTACTATAACAATTAAGTAACATAGTATAAAATTAGTTAACATTATTTTCTTAGAAAGCAGCATTGGTGCTATGCAATTAAGGCAGTATAAGCTATTACGAGATAGATTAACTAAAATATAATTAAACGTGTAGGTCATACATGTAAAAATCCAGTCTACAGACAGTTGAACAAAGCAAATAGCATAGTTAACATTTTTTTGTTTTTGCAGGAATGAGATCCTGGTCACAAGTGTTCATTGAGTTAGCAGTCAATTTGGCACACATAGCAATGAACAAGTTCTCAGGAGTTGGTTCTTTATCTTGTTTCTTCAGCATTTCCTGAGCATCATTAGCTAATGCTTTGATGTCACCCCAAGTGCTAGGACTTGCCGTGGCTAGACTGCACTTTCTTTTCTTGGTCCTCTCTTTCTCCTGTATGTTCAGCCAGAAATTCGGTATCAGGTTTGGCAGCGTCTGATGCCCGCTCATGGTGTGCAGGTCATACGCACTGAGAGGGAATCCAAACTGGACCTGTAGGAGTAAGCACAGAAGCATACCCTCTTCCCCCCAGGTTATTAGAAGAACTGGACCTTGTCAGGTTGGATCCGGAAGCATCCTATAGAAAACTTTAGCTTGGGGGAAGCTTTTGTGAAGATGACATGATTGCCAGGCCATATTCCAAAGATGTGATTTTGCATCAAAAGTCAAATTTAGATTATTCAATTTAAACATGGTTAAAGAAAGCAATTTTGCAGCACGAGCAGAGGGGGGCCCTAGCCCTAAATCCCCCTTTTATTGTTCTAAAAATGTAGAGAGCGTTTGTTTTACACGTTGGTGCATACGCTCGACAATTGCTTGACCGGTGGGGTTGTATGGAATGCCTGTGACATGCTGAATACCCCACTCAGTACAGAAGTCACGAAATTTTTTGGAAGTATAAGCAGGGCCATTGTCTGTTTTCAATGATTTAGGTTTGCCCATAACAGAAATAGCAGCTAGAACGTGTCTTATTGCAGCTGCAGAATTTTCAGAAGTGTCAGCAGTCACCCACACAAATTGAGAAAAGGTGTCAATTATAACATGAAGATATTGACGAGGTGCCAATGATGGAAAGTGAGTAACATCCATTTGCCTTTTCAAAGGCTAGTTGTTTTAACAGTACCTGAGCTGCATCTGCATTCTCCACTTGCCTGTACAAAGATCTTTGCATTGTCTATAAATAAGTCGTAGGCTTCTTGTGGCCCTTGACACATTTTAACAACAAAAAAGGCATCCCCAAGAAGAGTCAGGTATTTTCCTCCATGCACTAGTAGCAATGGTGGCTATTTGCCTGAAGACTTCTGGTGGCAAGTGGGACTGTTGCTAATTAGTGAAATAATCTCCAGTCCCTGACAACATTTCGGCAGTCACTTCTGGGTTTCTTATTACATTATCGGTAGCCGTATGATGGCATCTGTCATCAAACTCTTGTCTCTAAACCATATATTGAGCAGGAGTAGTCACCATTTTTACTAACACTTTCCAGTCATTGGTTGTGAGTTCATAGCTTGTGGCTATATTGTCTATCATCCCTATAACGTAATAATTGCTGGTTTCATATTGGGTGATAGCTTGTCTAGATTCTTTAAGTATACTATAAGGTAAACCTTCATATGTGGCTTGTCCCTGTTTTCGTATAATAGGATAGATAGAAAGCGTGGAAGTGTCCCCTTCTTGTAGAGTGCTATTTAGACATTCCTCCAAATATCCCTTGGGCAATTTTTTCCTAAGCAGTTTTTTAGATGAGGCCTTGGATGGGGGAGAGGGAGCAGGAGAAGCCTGTAGGGCAGTTGGATTATTTCTGATCTCTGCATCAGCTGCCAATACCTCTTTCAGAGGAGGCTCAAGGTCATCAGGTTTACCAAATTGAAATATGGCGTTTCTACACAAACGCCAGGCATGTAATATTTCTATGGGAGCACGTGGCTCTTCATGTAGGCAGATACCAATTTTTTCCCAGTCAGTTAATTTTAGTGACCCAGCCTCAGGATACCAAGGACAACGGGTACTGATTTTTTCTAACATCTGAGAAATGGTTTCGGACTGTACCGAGTGATCAGCCTGATTTAGTAAATACAATAGCTCCTCCTTGTGAGCAGTGCGAGCTGGGGATAGCCTATTCCCCATATTGATTCCTGGGTTCTCTGTAGAGATAAAGCAGCGCTGTAGCCCTTCACGTGGCAATCCTTAGCCCTTCTTGGGCGACTTTTTAGCCCTCACCGGGCACCCATTAGTCCTTCTTGGACAATTTTTTAGCCCTCACTGGGCATCCGCCCTTTTCTTGGGCAACTTTTAGCCCTCACCGGGCACCCGCCCTTTTCTCGGGCAACTTTTAGCCCTCACTGAGCATCCGCCCTTTTCTCGGGCAACTTTTAGC
>NW_006159831.1:103684-106994 GCF_000334495.1 Tupaia belangeri chinensis | reverse complement strand
GTTTCTTCCCAAACTTGGAAGTTCAATCTGAGGGTCGAGGAGTGTGCAGAAAAGGAAGCAGAGAGAGGGAAACAATACCAACAACAGCAAAAAAAAAACAGACAAGAAACAGTGAAAAAGAAGAGAAGAACTTTTAAATAAATCTAAAAAGAAGAATTAATATTCAAAAAATTTCAATAACACTCAAAAATTAGAAAACCGCATGGCGTGCTAGCACGCCACGTGAAATGGCTAGATCGCAGGAGCCATGGAGCTGTCTGTCTCTTGAAGAAGGGCTGTTCTGGGAGGAGGAGAGGGAATTATTAACAAGATAAAGGGCTAGGTAGGAGGGGCCAAAGGGCCCTGTAAAATGCCTTACCTTAAAAGAATTCTAAACAGTAAAAAATTTAAAAAAAGACAGAGCGAGAGCAAGAGCGAGAGAGAGAGAGAGAGAGAGAGGACAGAGACAGACATAGAGAGAGACAAAGGCAGATAGAGACAGGAGACTTGAAAGGGATCTTCCTACCATGCGAGTTTTGGATGCTGGAGGCCCAGTTATCAGTAGAACATCTTCCTTTCTCCCGAAATGGCTAGATCGCAGGAGCCATGTAGCTGTCTGTCTCTTGAAGAAGGGCTGTTCTGGGAGGAGGAGAGGGGATTATTAACAAGATAAAGGGCTAAGTAGGAGGGGCCAAAGGACCCTGTAAAATGCCTCACCTTAAAAAAATTCTAAACTGTAAAAAATTACAAAAAAGAGAAAGCGAGAGAGAGAGAGAGAGAGAGAGGACAGAGACAGACATAGAGACAAAGGCAGATAGAAACAGCAGTCTTGAAAGGGATCTTCCTTCCACGTGAGTTTTTGGATGTTGGAGGCCCAGTTATCAGTGGGACATCTTCCTTTCTCCCCAAATGGCTAGATCGCAGGAGCCATGGAGCTGTCTGTCTCTTGAAGCGGTAATGAATAATTTCTACTGATAATTCAACCTTCAACAAACGACATAGTGGCAGAAGAAGCTGGGCAATCATGAGGAGGTTCCACATGGCTCCAGTGAACTAGATTTTTAAAGGAATGAAGATTTTCTACTGATAATTCAGTCTTCTATATAAGAGTTAGCGGCAGAAGAAGCCACGGGCCTTCAGGATAAGGTTCCACATGGCTACTGTGAACTAGATTTTTAAAGGAATGAAGATTTTCTACTGATAATTCAGCCCCCAAAAAATGAGGTAGTGGCAGACAAAGCCAGGACTTAAGGAGCCGGTTCCAAAAGGATCTAGTGAAATGGATTTTTAAGGGAATGAAGATTTTCTAGTGATAAATCAGTCCCCAACAAAAGAGCTAGCAGCAGAAGAAGCTGGGTCTTCAGAAGAAGGTTCCACATGGCTCCAGTGAACTAGATTTTTAAGGGAATGAAGGTTTTCTACTGATAAATCAGGCCCCAACTACGAGCTAGTGGCAGAAGAAGCCAGGCCTTCCAGAGAAGGATCCACATGGCTGCAGTGAACTAGAATTTTAAGAAAATGAAGATTTTCTACTGATAATTCAGCCTCCAACAAAAGACATAGCGGCATATAAGTGGAGCCTTTTGAAGAAAGTTCCACATAGCTCCAGTGAAACAGATTTTTAAGGGAATGAAGATTGTCTAAGGATAATTCAGCCTCCATCAATCAGGCTAGTGGCAGAAGAAGCTGGGTAATCAGGAGAAGGTTCCACATGGCTCCAGTGAAATAGATTTTTAAGGGAATGAAGATTTTCTACTGACAATTCAGCCTCCAACAAATGAGCTAGTGGCTGAAGAAACTGGGCCTTAAGGAGAAGGATCCACATGGTGCCAGTGAACTAGATTTTTAAGTTAATGAATAATTTCTACTTATAATTTAGCCTCCAACAAATGATATAGTGGCAGAAGAAGCTGGGTAATCATGAGAAGGTTCCACATGGCTCCAGTGAACTAGATTTTTAAAGGAATGAAGATTTTCTACTGATAATTCAGCCTTCAATATAAGAGTTAGCGGTAGAAGAAGCTGGGCTTTCAGGAGAAGAATCCACATGGCTCCAATGAACAAGATTTTAAAGGGAATAAAGATTTTCTACTGATAATTCAGCCTCCAACAAACGACATAGCGGCATATAAGTGGGGCCTTTTGAAGAAGGTTCCACATAGCTCCTGTGAACTAGATTTTTAAGGGAATGAAGATTTTATACTGATAAATCAGCCTCCAACAAAAGAGCTAGCGGCAGAAGAAGCCAGGATTAAGGAGCCAGTTACAAATGGATGTAGTGAAATGGATTTTTAAGGGAATGAAGATTTTATACTGATAAATCAGTCCCCAACAAAAGAGCTAACAGCAGAAGAAACCGGGCCTTCAAGAGAAGTTTCCACATGGCTTCAGTGAACTAGAATTTTAAGAGAATGAAGATTTTCTGCTTATAATTCAGCCCTTAATAAGTGAGCTAGCGGCAGAAGAAGCCAGGCCTTCAAGAGAAGGTTCTACATGGCTCCAGTGAACTAGATTTTTAAGGGAATGAATGTTTTCTACTGATAATTCAGTCTGCAACAAACGAAGTAGCAGTAGAAGAAGACGGGCCTTCAGGATAATGATTCACATGGCTCCAGTGAATTGGATTTTTAAGGGAATGAAGATTTTCTACTGATAATTCAGCCCCAACAAATGAGCTAGCTTCAAAAGAAGCTGGGCCTTCTGGAGAAGGATCTACATGGCTCTAGTGAAATATATTTTTAAGGGAATAAAGATTTTCTAGTGATAAATCAGCTCCCAACAAACGAACTAGCAGCAGAGAAGCCAGGCCTTCAGGAGAGGGTTCCACGTGGCTCCAGTGAAGTAGATTTTTAAGGGAATGAAGATTTTCTACTGATAATTCAGCCTGCAACAAACAAGGTAGTGGCTGAAGAAGAATGGCAAAGGGGGAAGGTTCCACATCGCTCTAATGAACTAGATTTTTAAGGGAATGAAGAGTTTGTACTGGTTAATCAGCCCCTAACAAAGGAGATAGCAGCAGAAGAAGCCGGGTCTTCTGGAGAAGGTTCCACATGTCTCCAGTGAACTAGAATTTTAAGGAAATGAAGATTTTCTACTGATAATTCAGCCTCTAAGAAACGAGCTAGCGGCAGAAGATTCCAGGTCTTCAGGAGAAGGTTCAACATGGCTCGAGTGAATGAGATAGCGGCATATAAGTGGGGCCTTTTGAAGAAGGTTCCACATAGCTCCAGTGAAACATATTTTTAAGGGAATGAAGATTGTCTGTGGATAATTCAGCCTCCATCCATCTGGCTAGTGGCAGGAGAAGCCGGGGAAATACGGGAAAGGTTCC
>NW_006159831.1:102328-103391 GCF_000334495.1 Tupaia belangeri chinensis | reverse complement strand
GAAGATTCTATTCTACCTCTTCAGCCTCTAACAAACGAGCTAGCGGCAGAAGAAAAGGTTCCACAGGACTACAGTGAATTGGATTTTTAAGGGAATGAAGATTTTCTACTGATAATTCAGCCCCAACAAATGAGCTAGCTTCAAAAGAAGCTGGGCCTTCTGGAGAAGGATCTACATGGCTCTAGTGAAATATATTTTTAAGGGAATAAAGATTTTCTAGTGATAAATCAGCTCCCAACAAACGAACTAGCAGCAGAGAAGCCAGGCCTTCAGGAGAAGGTTCCACGTGGCTCCAGTGAAGTAGATTTTTAAGGGAATGAAGACTTTCTACTGATAATTCAGCCTGCAACAAACAAGGTAGTGGCTGAAGAAGAATGGCAAAGGGGGAAGGTTCCACATCGCTCTAATGAACTAGATTTTTAAGGGAATGAAGAGTTTGTACTGGTTAATCAGCCCCTAACAAAGGAGATAGCAGCAGAAGAAGCCGGGTCTTCTGGAGAAGGTTCCACATGTCTCCAGTGAACTAGAATTTTAAGGAAATGAAGATTTTCTACTGATAATTCAGCCCCCAACAAATGAGTTAGCAGCAGAAGATTCCGGGTCTTCAGGAGAAGGTTCAACATGGCTCGAGTGAATGAGATATTTAAGGGAATGAAGATTTTTTTTTTTTTACTGATAATTCACCCTAGAACAAATGAGATAGCGGCAGATAAAGCCGGGTAATCATGAGAAGATTCCATGTCCCTCAGGTGAACAAGATTTTTAAGGGAATGAAGATTTTCGACTGATAATTCAGCCTCCAAAAACGAGGTAGCTTCAGAAGAGCCCGGGACTTTAGGAGATGGTTCTATATCACTCTAGTGAAATAGATTTTTAAGGTAATGAAGATTTTCTACTGATAAATCAGCCCCCAACAAACTAGCTAGCGGGAGAGAAAGCTGGACCTTCATGAGATGTTTCCACATGGGTCCAATGAACTAGATTTTTAAGGGAATGAAGATTTTTCTACTGATAATTCAGCCTCTAACAAACAAGGTATTGGTTGAGGAAGCCAGTCCTTCCG
>NW_006159831.1:91563-101868 GCF_000334495.1 Tupaia belangeri chinensis | reverse complement strand
CCAGGTAGCTCCAGTTAACTAGATTTTTAAGGGAATGAAGATTTTCTACTGATAATTCAGCCTCCAACAAACAAGGTAGTGGCAGAAGAAGTCCTGCCCATGGAGAGGTTTCCACAAGGCTCTAGTGAAGTAGATTTTTAAGGGAAGAAGATATTCTTCAGGTAATTCAGCATCCAACAACCGAGCGACCAGCAGATGAAGCCAAGCCTTCAGGAGACGTTTCCAAATGGCTCTAGTGAAATAAATTTTTAATGGAATAAATATTTTCTATTGATAAACCAGCACCCAACAAACGAGCTAGCGATAGAAAAAGCTGGGCCTTCAGGGAAGGTTCAACATGGCTCCAGTGAACAGTATTTTTAAGGGAATGAAGATTTTCTGCTGATAATTCGGCCTCCAACAAATGAGCTAGCAGCAGAAGAAGCCGGGACTTCAGGAGAAGGTTCCACATGGCTCCAGTAAACTAGATTTTTAAGAGAGTTAAGATTTTCTACTGATAATTCAGCCTCCAACAAACCAGATAGCGGCCCAAGAAGTCAAGCTACCAGGAGAGGGTTTCACATGGCTCAAGTAAACTAGATTTTTAAGGAAGTGAATATTTTCTACTAATAATTCATCCTCCAACTAACGAAATAGCGGCAGAAGAAGCAGGGCAAATGGAGAAGGTTCAACATCACTCTAATGAACAAGATTTTTAAGGGAATGAAGATATTCTTCTGATAATTCAGCCTCCAAAAAACGAACTAGCGACAGAAGAAGCTGGGCCTCCAGCAGAAGGTGCCTCATGGCTCTAGTTAATAGATTTCTAAGGGTATAAAGATTTCTACTGATATTTCAGCCTACAACACAGGAGCTAGCAGCAGAAGAAGCTGGGCCTTCAGAAAAATGTTCCAAATGGCTCCAGTGAACTAGATTGTTAAAGAAATGAAGATTTTTAAATGATAACTAAGACTCCAACAAATGACCTAGTGGGAGAAGAAGCCGGGCATTCTGGGGAAGGTTCAACATGGCTCCAGTGAACTAGACTTTTAAGGGAATGAAGATTTCCTACTGATAATTCAGCCTTCAACAAACGAGGTAGCGGCAGAAAAAGCCAGGACTTAAGGAGCCAATTCCAAATGGCTCAAGTTAAATAGATTTTTAAGAGAATGAAGGTGTTCTACTGATAATTTTGCCCCCAACAAACGAGCTAGAAGCAGAAGAAGCTGGGATTTTAGGATAAGGTTCTACATGGCTCCAGTGAACTAGATTTTTAAGTGAATGAAGATATTCTTATAATTAAGCCGGCTCCTGTAAACTAGATTTTTAAGTGAATGAAGATATTCTACTTATAATTAAGCTCCCCAAAACTGAGCTAGCAGCAGAATAAACCGCGTCTTAAGTAGAAGGTTCCACATGGCTCCTGTAAACTAGATTTTTAAGGGAATGAAGATTTTCTATTGAAAATTCAGCCTCCAACAAACGAAATAGCGTCTGAAGAACAACTAGATTTTTAAGTGAATGAAGATATTCTACTTATAATTAAGCTCCCCAAAACTGAGCTAGCAGCAGAATAAACCGCGTCTTAAGTAGAAGGTTCCACATGGCTCCTGTAAACTAGATTTTTAAGGGAATGAAGATTTTCTATTGAAAATTCAGCCTCCAACAAACGAAATAGCGTCTGAAGAACTCAAGCCTTCAGGAGAAGGTTCCACATGGCTCCGGTGAACTAGATTTTAAGGGAATGATGATTTTCTACTGATAAATCAGCCTCCAACAAATGAGATAGCGGCTGAAGAAGTCGAGCATTCAGGAGAAGGTTCCTCATTGCTTCAGATTTAAGGAAATGAAGATTTTCTACTGATAATTCAGCCTCTAAAAAATGAGCTAGTGACCGAAGAAAATGTGCCTTCAGGAGAAGATTCCACATGGATCCAGTGAACTAGATTTTTATGAGAATGAAGATTTTCGATTGATAATTCAGCCTCCAACAAATTAGATAGCGGTAGAAGAAGATGGGCCAATGGAGAAGGTTCCACATGGCTATAGTGAATTAGATTTTAAAGAGAATGAAGATATTCTTCTGATAATTCAGCCTCCAACAAATGAGCTACCAGCAGGAGAGGTCATGCCTTCAGGAGACAGTTCCAAATGGCTCTAGTTAAATAAAATTTTAGGGGAATGAAGATTTTCTACTGATAAATCAGCCCCCAACAAAAAGCTTGAGGAAGAAGAATCCGGGCCTTCAGGAAATGTTCCACATGGCTCCAGTGAACTAGATTTTTAAGGGAATGAAGATTTTCTACTGATTATTCAGCCTCCAACAAATGAGGTAATGCTAGAAGAAGAATGACAAATGGGGAAGGTTCCACATGGCTTTGGTTAACTAGATATTTAAGTAGATGAAGATTTTCTACTGATACGTCAGCCTTCAACAAAAGAGCTAACCTCAGAAAAAGTCAGGCCAATGGAGAAGGTACCATATGCCTCTAGTGAACTAGTTTTATTAGGGAATGAAGATATTCTTCTGGTAATTCAGCCTCCAACAAACGAGCTAGGAGCAGAAGAAGCTGACCTTCAGGAGAAGTTTCCACATGGATCCAGTGAACTAGATTTTTAAAGGTATGAAGATTTCTACTGATAATTCAGCCTCCAATGAACGACATAGTGACAGATGAAGCCGAGCAATCAGGAGATGGATCCACATGACTCCAGCGAACTAGATTTTTAAGGGAATGAATATTTACTACTGATAATTCAGCCTCCAACAAATGCGCTAGCAGCAGAAGAAGCTGAGCCCAGAGGAAAAGTTTCAACATGGCTCCAGTGAACTAGATTTTTAAGGGAATGAAGATTTTCTACAGATAATTCAGCCTCAAACAAACAGGCTGTCAGCAGAAGACAGCAAACCTTCAGGAAAAGTTTCCACATGGCTCCCAGTGAACTAGATTTTTAAGAGAATGAAGATTTTCTGCTGATAATTCAACCCCCAACAAATGAGCTAGTGGCAGAAAAAGCCAGGCCTTCAGGAGAAGGTACCATATGGCTACAGTGAACTAGATTTTTAAGGGAGTGAAGATTTTCTACTGATAATTCAGTCTCCAACAAACGAGATCACGGCCCAAGAAGCCAGGTCTTCAGAAGAAAGTTACACAGGCCTCCAATGAACTAGATTTTTAAGGGAATGAAGATTTTCTACTGATAATTTAGCCTCTGAAAACGAGCTAGTGGCACAAAAAGCAGGGCCAACGGAGGAGGTACCACATGGCTCTAGTGAACAACGTTTTTAAGAGAATGAAGATATTCTTCTGGCAATTCAGCCTCCAACAAACAAGGTAGTGGCAGAAGAAGCCCGGCAAACATGAGAAGGTTCCACATGGCTCCAGTGAAATAGATTTTTAAGGAAATGAAGATTTTCAACTGAAAATTCAGCCTCCAACAAACAAACTAGCGGCAGAAGAAGCCAGGCCACCAGTAGAAGGTTCCACATGGCTTCTGTGAAGTAGATGTTTAAGGGAATGAAGATTTTCTACTGATAAAAGTCTTCAACAAATGAAATAGGGTCCGAAGAAGTCAAGCCTTCAGGAGAAGGATCTACATGGCTCCAGTAAACTAGATTTTAAGGAAAAGAAGATTTTCTACTGATAAATCAGCCTCCAACAAACAAGCTAGAGGCAGAAGAATCCGGACCTTCAGGAAACGTTCCACATGGCTCCAGTGAACTAGTTTTATAAGGGAATGAAGATTTTCTACAGATAATTCAGCCTCCAAAAATGAGGTAGTGGCTGAAGAAGCCAGGCCTTCAGGAGAAGGATCCACAAGGCCCCAGTGAACTAGATTTTTAAGGGAATGAAGATTTTCTACTGATAATTCAGCCTCCAATAAATGAGGTAATGGTAGAAGAAGAATGGTAAATGGAGAAGGTTCCACATGACTTCAGTGAACTAGATGGTTAAGGGAAAGAAGATTTTTAACTGATAATTCAGCCTCCAACACACAAGATAGCAGCAGAAGAAACTGGTCTTCAGGAGACATTTCAAATGGCTGAAGTGAAATATATTTTTAAGGAAATGAAGATTTCCTACTGATAAATCAGCCCCCCAAAACCGAGCTAGTGGCAGAAGAAGCCGAGTCCTCAGGAGAATGGACCACAGGTCTCCAATGAACTCGATTTTTAAGGGAATGAAGATTTTCTACTGATCATTCAGCCTCCAACAAATGAACTAGCAGCACAAAAAGTTGGGCCAATGGAGAAGGTACCGCATGGCTCTAGTGAACTAGATTTCTAAGGGAATGAAGATATTCTTCTGACAATTCAGCCTCTAAGAAACGAGGTAGTGGCAGAAGAAGCCGGGCCTTCAGGAGAAGGTTCCCCATAGCCCTAGAGAACTAGATATTTAAAGAAATGAAGAATTTCTACCGATAATTCAGCCTCCAACAAATGACATAGTGGCTGAAGAAGCCAGGCAAACATGAGAAGTTTCCACATTGCTCCAGTGAACGAGATTTTTAAGGAAATGAAGATTTTCTACTGATAATTCAGTCTGTAACAAATGAGGTAGCGAGAGAAGAAGCCGGGCCTTCAGGAAAAATTTCCACATGACTCCAGTGATCGAGATTATTAAGGGAATGAAGATTTTCTACTGATAATTCACCATCTAACAAACGAGATTGCGGCAGAAAGAGATGGGCCTTCAAGAGAAGTTTCCACATGGCTCCAGTGAACTAGATTTTTAAGGGAATGAATATTTTTGACTGATAATTCAGCCTCCAACAAATGAGCTAGCAGCTGAAGAAACAGGGCCTTCAGGAAAAGGATCCACAGGGCTCCAGTGAACTAGATTTTTAAGGGAATGAAGAGTTTCGACTGATAATTCAGTCTCCAACAAATGAGATAGTGGCAGAAGAAGCCAGGCAATCATGAGAAGGCTCCCCATGCCTCCAGGGAACTAAATAGTAGTAGAAGAAGCCTAGCCTTCAGAAAAAGTTTCAACATGGCTCCAGTGAAATAGATTTTTAAGGGAATGAAGATTTTCTACTAATAAATCAGGCCCCAACAAATGAGCTAGCTGCAGAAGAAGCTGAGCATACAGGAAAACTTTCCACATGGCTCCAGTGAACTAGATTATTAAGGGAATGACGATTTTCTGCAGATAATTCAGCCCCGAACAAGTGAACTAGCAGCAGAAGAGGGCGGGCCTTCAGGAGAAGGTTCCACATGGTTCCAGTGATCTAGATTTTTAAGGGAATGAAGACATTTGCAATTAATGCAGTCTCCAACAAACGAGATAGTGGCAGAAAAAGCCGGTGCTTCAGGAGAAGTTTCCACGTGGCTATAGTGAACTACATATTTAAGGAAATGAAGAATTTCAACTGGTAATTCAGTCTCCAACAAATGAGGCATAGTCAGAAGAAGCCAGGACTTCAGGAGTCAGTTCCAAATGGCTCTAGTGAACTAGATTTTTTAAGAGAATGAAGATTTTCTACTGACAAATCAGCCCCCAACAAACGAGCTAGCAGCCAAACAAGCTGGGTCTTCAGGAGAAGATTGCATAAGGCTCCAGTGAACTAGATTTTTAAGGGAATGACGATTTTCTGCTGATAATTCAGGCCCCAACAAATGAGCTAGTGACAGAATAAGCCGGGTCTTCAGGAGAAGGTTCCACAAGGCTCCAATAAACTAGATTTTTAAGGGAATAAAGGTTTTCTACTGACAATTCAGCCTCCAACAAATGAGCTAGCAGCAGAAGAAGCTGAGCCTTCAGGAAAGGTTTCAACATGGCTCTAGTGAACTAGATTTTTAAGGGAATGAAGATTTTCTACTGATAAATCAGCCCCCAACAAACGAGCTAGTGGCCAAACAAGCCAGGCCTTCAGGAGAAGGTTGCACATGGCTCCAGTGAACTAGATTTTAAGGGTATGAACATTTCTACTGATAATTCAGCCTCCAACAAATGAAAGAGTGGCAGCAGAAGCTGGGCAATCAGGAGAAGTTTTCACATGGCTCCAGTGAACTAGATTTTTAAGAAAATGAAGATTTTCTACTGATAAATCAGCCCCCAACAAATGAGCTGGCGGCAGAAGAAGCCAGGCCTTCAGGAGAAGGTTGGACATGGCTGTATTGAACTAGACTTTAAGGGAGTGAAGATTTTCCACTGATGATTCAGGCCCCAACAAACAAGCTAGCGGCCGAACAAGTTGGGCCTTCAGAAGAAGGTTCCACAAGGCTCCAGGGAACTAGATTTTTAAGGGAATGAAGGTTTTCTATAGACGATTCAGCCTCCAACAAATGAGGTAGCAAGAGAAGGATCTGGGCCTTCAGGAGTAAGTTACACATGGCTCCACGAACTAGATTTTTAAGGGAATGAAGATTTTCTACTGATAATTCAGTCTCCAACAAACGAGGTAGCAGGAGATAAAGCAGGGCCTTCTGGAGAAGGTTCCACATTGATCGAGTGAACTAAATTTTTAAGGGAATGAAGATTTTCTACTGATAAATCAGCCCCAACAAACAAGCTAGTGGCCGAACAAGTTTGGCCTTCAGGAGAAGGTTGCACATGGCTCCATTAAACTATATTTTAAAGGAAATGAGGAGTTTCTGCTGAAAATTCAGCCCCCAAAAAATGAGCTGGCAGCAGAAGAAGTCGGACAATCAGGAGAAGTTTTCACATGGCTCCAGTGAACTAGATTTTTAAGAAAATGAAGATTTTCTACTGATAAATGAGCCCCAACAAACAAGCTAGCAGCCGAACAAGTTGGGCCTTCAGGAGAAGGTTGCACATGGCTCCATTAAACTATATTTTAAAGGAAATGAGGAGTTGCTGCTTAAAATTCAGCCCCCAAAAAATGAGCTAGTGGCAGAATAAGCCGGGTCTTCAGGACAAGGTTCCACATGGCTCCAGTGAACTAGTTCTTTCTGGGAATGAAGATTTTCTACTGATAATTCAGCCTCCAACAGATGAGATACTGGCAGAAGTAGCTGGGCCTTTAGGAGAAGGATCCACATGGCTCCAGTGAACTAGATTTGTAACGGAATGAAGATTTACTACTGATAATTCAGCCTCGAACAAACGAGCAAGCAGCAGAAGAGGCCAAGCCTTCAGGAAAATTTTCAACATGGCTCCAGTAAACTAGTTTTTTAAGGGAATGATGATTTTCTACTGATAAATCAGCCCCCAACAAACGAGCTGCTGGCTGAACAAGTCGGGCCTTCAGGAGAAGGTTGCACATGGCTCCATTGAACTAGATTTTTAAGGGAATAAAGATTTTCTGTAGATAATTAAGACCCCCAACAAATGAACTAGTGGTAGAAGAAGCTGGGCCTTCAAGAGAAAGTTCCAAATGGCTCCAGTGAACCTTATTTTTAAGGGAGTGATGATTTTCGACTGATAATTCAGCCTCCAACAATCGAGATAGTGGCAGAATGAGCTGGGCCTTCGGGAGAAGGTTCCACATGGCTCCAGTGAACAAGATTTTAAAGGGAATGAAGACTTTTTTCATGTAATTTAGCCTTCAACAAGCGAGATAGCGACAGAAAAAGCTGGGACTTCAGGAGAAGAATCCACATGGCGCCAGTGAACTTGATTTGTAATGAAGATTTTTGAGGGATAACTCAGCCTCCAACAAACGATCTAGTGGCAGAAGAAGAATGAAAAATGGATTAAGTTCCACATGGCTCTATTGAAGTAGATATTTAAGGAAATGAAGAATTTCTGCTGATAATTCAGCTTCTAACTAATGATGTAGCTGCAGAAGAAGCCGGGACTACAGGAAAAGGTTCCAGATGGCTCTAATAAAAGAGATTTTTAAGGTAATGGAAGATTTTCTAGTGATAAATTAGCTCCCAACAAAAGAGCTAGCAGCTGAGGATGCTGGGTCTTCAGCAGAAGGTTCCACATGGCTCTAGTGAACTAGATTTTTAAGGGAATGAAGATTTTTGACTGATATTTCACAATCTAACAACGTGCTAGTGGGAGAGGACTCCGGACCTTCAGGAGAAGTTTTCACATGGATGCAGTGAACTAGAATTTTAAAGGTATGAAGATTTTCTACTGATAATTCAGCCCCCAACAAAAGAGCTAGCAACAGAAGAAGCCGGGAATTCTGGAGAAGGATCTACATGGCTCCAGTGAACTAGAATTTTAAGAGAATGAAGATTTTCTACTGATAATTCAGCCTCCAGCAAATAAGGTAGCGGCAGAAGTAGACGGGCCAATGAATATCACTGCACTTGGCTCTAGTGAACTAGATTTTTAAGGGAATGAAGATATTCTTCTGAAAATTCAGCCTCAAACAAACGAACTACCAGCAGAAGAATAGACCCTTCAGGAGATGGTTCCAAATGGTTCTAGTGCAACAAAATTTTAAGGGAATGAATATTTTCTACTGATAAATCAGCCCCCAACAAACAAGCTAGCGGCAGAAGAAGCCAAGCCTTCAGGGAAAGTTCCACATGGCTGCAGTGAACTAGATTTATAAGGGAATGAAGATTTTCTACTGATAATTCAGCCTCCAACAAATGAGGTAGCAGGAGATAAAGCAGGGCCTTCTGGAGAAGGTTCCACATTGCTCCAGTGAACTAAATTTGTAAGAAAATGAAGATTTTTCTACTGATAAATCAGCCTACAACAATGAGGTAGCGGCCGAAAATGATGGACCTTGTAAAGAATGTTCCACATGGCTCCAGTGAACTAGATTTTTAAGGGAATGAACATTTTCTAATGATAATTCAGCCTCCAACTACGTGCTAGCAGGGGAGGAAGCTGGGCCTTCAGAAGTTTTCACGTGGATCCAGTGAACTAGATTTTTAAGGGTATGAAGATATTCTACTGATATTTTAGCCTCCAACAAACGAGCTAGTGGCCCAAAAGCCGAGCCAAGGGAGAAGGTACCACATGGCTCTAGTGATCTAGATATTTAAGGGAATGAAGATAATTTTCTGACAGTTCAGCCTCCAACTAACGAGGTAGCAGCAGAAGAATGGCAAATGGAGAAGGTTCCACATGGCTGTAGTGAACTAGATTTTGAAGGGAATAGAGATTTGCGAATGATAATTAAGCCTCCAACAACGTGCTAGCAGGAGAGGAAGCTGGACCTTCAGGAGAAGGGTCCAAATGGCTCCCCCTGAACTAAATTTTTAAGGGAATGAAGATTTTCTTCTGATAATTCAGCCCCCAACCAATTAGCTAGTGGGAAAAGAAACCGGGCCTTCAGGAGAAGATTCCCCATGGAAACAGTGAACTAGGTATTTAAGGAAATGAAGAATTTCTACTGATTACTTAGCCTCCAACAAACGAGGTAGCGAGAGAAGAAGCCAGGCCATGGGTTTTGTGAACTATATTTTTAAGGGAATGTAGATTTTATACTGATAATTCAGCCTCTATAAAACGAGGTAGTGGAAGTAGAAGCACGGTCTTAAGGAGAAGGTTCCACATGGCTCCAGTGAACTTGATTTTTAGGGAATGAATATTTTCTACTGATAACTCAGCCTCTAACAAACGAGGTAGAGGGAGTAGAAGAATGGCCAATGGAGAAGGTTCCACATGACTCCAGTGAACTAGATTTTTAAGAGAATGAAGATTTTCTACTGATATTTCACACTTTCACAACATGCTAGTGGAATTGGAAGCTGGGCATTCAGGAGAAGTTACCACATGGCTCGAGCTAACTAGATTTTAAGGGAATGACATTGTCTACTGATAATTCAGCCTCCAATAAACCTGCTTGCAGCAGAAGAAGACGGGCCTTCTGGAGAAGGTTCCACATAGCTCCAGTGACATCGATTTTTAAGGCAATGTATATTTTCGACTGATAATTCAGTCTCCAACAAATGAAGTAGCGGCAGAAGAAGACAGGCCAATGGAGAAGGTTCCACATGGCTCCAGTGAACTACATTTTTAAGAGAAGGAAGATATTCTCCTGATAATTCATCCACCAACAAACGAGCTACCAGCCGAAAAAGCTGTGCCTTCAGGAGACGGTTCCAAATGGCTCCAGTGAAATAGATTTTTAAGGGAATGAAGATTTTCTACTGATAATTCAGCCTTCAATAAACGAGGTAGTGGCAGAAGAAGCCGGGCCAATGGACAATGTTCCACATGGCTCTCTTGAAGGAGATATTTAAGGAAGTGAAGAATTTCTACTGATAATTCAGCCTCTAACTAATGATGTAGCCGCAGAAGAAGCCGGGACTACAGGAGAAGGTTCCAGATGGCTCTAGTGAAAGAGATTTTTAAGGGAATGAAGATTTTCTAGTGATAAATCAGCCCCCAACAAAAGAGCTAGCTGCTGAGGATGCCGGGTCTTCAGCAGAAGATTCCACATGGC
>NW_006159831.1:87292-91367 GCF_000334495.1 Tupaia belangeri chinensis | reverse complement strand
TGAATGCGTACAGAAGAAAGAGAGGCAGAGAGAGAGAGAGAGAGAGAGAGAGAGAGAGAGAGCAGAGAGAAAAAGAGAAAGGGAAAGTGAGAAAGCACTCCCTATTCCCAGGGCGGCCGCCCCCCCCCATTCAATTGTTCTACCAATGAACTCAATTTGTCTAAATATATCCACTAGCTAGCACAGCTGACATATCCTTACACATGTATCCAAATCTGATCCTAGGCATAAATCCCAGGGAGTAGAATGCACATACTATAAAGTAGTCCCCAGTTGTGTCCATACACCTCTCTTCAGTTAGTGGACTAGATTTTTAAGGGAATGAACATTTTTGACTGATATTTTACCCTCTAACAACATGCTAGTGGGAGAGGACTCCGGACCTTCAGGAGAAGTTTCTACATGGATCCAGTGAACTAGATTTTTAAAGGTATGAAGTTTTTCTACTGATAATTCAGCCGCCAACAAATAAGCTAGTGGTAGAAAAAGCTGGGCTTTCTGGAGAAGGATCCACATGGCTCCAGTGAACTAGAATTTTAAGAGAATTAAGATTTTCTACTGATATTTCACACTTTCACAATGTGCTAGTGGGAATCTGGGCATTCAGGAGAAGTTACCACATGGCTCGAGATAACTAGATTTTAAGGGAATGACATTGTCTACTGATAATTCAGCCTCCAACAAACCTGCTTGCGGCAGAAGAAGACGAGCCTTCAGGATAAGGTTCCACATAGCTCCAGTGACTGAGATTTTTAAGGGAATGGAGATTTTCGACTGATAATTCAGTCTCCAACAAATGAAGAAGCTACAGAAGACAGGCCAATGGAGGAAGTTCCATATAGCTCTAGTGAACTACATTTTTAAGGGAATGAAAATATTTTTCTGGTAATTCATCCACAAACAAATGAGCTACCAGCAGAAAAATCCAGGCCTTCATGAGACTGTTCCAAATGGCTCCAGTGAACTAGATGTTTAAGGGAATGAAGATTTTCTACTGATAATTCAGCCTCCAATAAACGAGATAGAAGTTTAAGAGTCGATCCTTCAGGGAAAGATTCCACATGGCTCCAGGGAACTAGATTTTAAGGGAATGAAGATTTTTTGCAGATTATTCAGCTTCCAGAAAACGAGATAGTGGCCGAAGAAGTCAAGCCTTCAGAAGAAGCTTCTACATGGCTCCAGTGAACAAGATATTTAAGAGAATGAACATTTTCGACCGATAATTCAGCCTCCAACAAACGGGGTACTGGCAGAAGAAGCCGGACCAATGGACAATGTTCCACATGCCTCTATTGAAGTAGATATGTAAGGAAATGAAGAATTTCTACTGATAATTCAGCCTCTAACTAATGTTGTAACAGCAGAAGAAGCCGAGACTACAGGAGAAGGTTCCACATGGCTCTAGTGAAATACATTTTTAAGGGAATGAAGATATTCTTCTGATAATTCAACCACCATCAAATGAACTACCAGCAGAAAATACTGGGCCTTCAAGAAACGATTCCATATGGCTCTAGTGAACTAGTTTTGTAAGAGAATGAAGATTTTCAACTGATATTTCACCCTCTAACAACGTGCTAGTAGGAGGGAAGCCAGACCTTCAGGAGAAGTTTCTACAAAGATCCAGTGATATAGATTTTTAAAGGTATGAAGATTTTCTACAGATAATTCAGCCCCCAACAAATGAGCTAGTGGCAGATGAAGCCAGGCCTTCTGGGGAAGGATCCACATGGCTCCAGTGAACTAGAATTTTAAGAGAATGATTTTCTACTGATAATTCAACCTCCAACAAATGACCGAAGAAGTCGGGATTTCAGGAGAAGGTTCCACATGGCTAATGTGAACCAGATTTTAAGGGAAAGAAGATTTTCTACTGATAATTAAGCCTCCAACAAATGAGGTAGCAGCCAAAGTAGATGGGCCAATGAAGATCGTTTCACATGGCTCTAGTGAACTAGATTTTTAAGGGAATGACGATATTCTTCTGAAAATTCACCCTCAAACAAATGAGCTGCCAGCAGAAAAATTTGGGCCTTCAGGAGACTGTTCCAAATGGCTCTAGTGCAATAAATTTTTAAGGGAATGAATATTTTCTACTGATAAATCATCCCCCAACAAATGAGCTACCGGCAGAAGCCAGGCCTTCAGGGCAGGTTCCACATGGCTCCAGTGAACAAGACTTATAAGGGAATGAAGATTTTCTACTGATAATTCTACCAGCAACAAACTAGGTAGCGACCAATGAAGTTGGGCCTTCAGGAGATAGTTCCACATGGCTACAGTTAACTAGATTTTAAGGGATAGAAGATTTTCTTTCTACTGATAATTCAGCCTCCAACAAACGAGGTAGCGGCAGATGAAGACGGACCTTCAGGGGAAGGTTCTACATAGTTCCAGTGAACTTGATTTTTAGGGAATGTATATTTTCGACTGATAATTCAGTCTCCAACAAATGAAGTAGCGGCAGAAGAAGACAGGCCAATGGAGAAGGTTCCACATGGCTCTAGTGAACTACATTTTTAAGAGAAGGAAGATATTCTTCTGATAATTCATCCACCAACAAACGAGCTACCAGCCGAAAAAGCTGTGCCTTCAGGAGACGGTTCCAAATGGCTCCAGTGAACTAGATTTTTAAGGGAATGAAGATTTTCTACTGATAATTCAGCCTCCAATAAACGAGATAGCAGCTTAAGATTCGATCCTTCAGGGGAAGATTCCACATGGCTCCAGGGAACTAGATTTTAAGGGAATGAAGATTTTTTGCTGATTATTCAGCCTTGAAAAATGAGCTAGCGACCAAAGAAGTCAAGCCTTCAGAAGAAGTTTCTACAAGGTTCCAGTGAACTAGATTTTTAAGGGAATGAAATTTTCGACTGATAATTCAGCCTTCAACAAACGAGGTAGCAGCAGACGAAGATGGGCCAATGGACAATGTTCCACATGGCTCTATTGAAGGAGATATTTAAGGAAATGAAAAATTTCTACTGATAATTCAGCCTCTAAGTAATGATGTAGTGGCAGAAGAAGCCCGGACTACAGGAAAAGGTTCCAGATGGCTCTAGTGAAATATGTTTTTAAGGGAATGAAGATTTTCCTACTGTTAAATCAGCCCCCAACAAAAGAGCTAGCAGCTGAGGAAGCTGGGTCTTCAGGAGAAAGTTTCACATGGCACAGTGAACTAGATTTTTAACGGAATGAAGATTTTTGACTGATATTTTACCCTCCAATAACGTGCTAGCGGGAGAGGACTCCGGACCTTCAGGAGAAGTTTCTACTTGGATCCAGTGAACTCTATTTTTAAAGGTATGAAGATTTTCTGCTGAAAATTCTGCCCCCAACAAGTGAGCAAGTGGCAGAATAAGCTGGGCCTTCTGGAGAAAGATCCACATGGCTCCAGTGAACTAGAATTTTAAGAGAATGAAGATTTTCTACTGATAATTAAGCTTCCAACAAATGAGGTAGCGGCAGAAGTAGATGGGCCAATGAAGATCCTTCCACATGGCTCTAGTAAATTAGATTTTTAAGGGAATGAAGATATTCTTCTGAAAATTCAGCCTCAAACAAATGAGCTGCCAGCAGAAGAATTTGGGCCTTCAGGAGATGGTTCCAAATGGCTCTAGTGAAACAAATTTTTAAGGGAATGAATATTTTCTACTGATAAATCAGCCCCCAACAACGAGCTAGTGGCAGAAGAAGCCAGGCCTTAAGGGAAGTTTCTACATGGCTCCAGTGAACTAGATTTATAAGGGAATGAAGAATCTCTACTGATAATTCAGCCTCCAACAAACGAGGTAGCAGGAAAAAAAGCAGGGCCTTCTGGAGAAGGTTAAGGGAATGAAGATATTCCTGGAATATTTAAGGGAATGAAGATTTTCTAATGATAATTCAGCCTCCAACAAAGGAGTTAGTGGGGATAGAAGACGGTTCTATAGGAGAAGGTGCCACATGGCTCCAGCGAACTAAATTTTTAAGGGAATGAAGATTTTCGACTGATCATTCAGCCTGCAAGTGCGTGCTAGTGGGGGAGGAAGTTGGGCCTTCAGGAGAAGTTTCCACATTGATCCAGTGAACTAGA
>NW_006159831.1:45990-85214 GCF_000334495.1 Tupaia belangeri chinensis | reverse complement strand
AAAGCAGGGCCTTCTGGAGAAGGTTCCACATGGCTCCAGTGAACTGGAATATTTAAGGGAATGAAGTTTTTCTACTGAAAATTCAGCCTCCAACAAAGGAGTTAGTGGGGATAGAAGACGGTTCTATAGGAGAAGGTGCCACATGGCTCCAGCGAACTAAATTTTTAAGGGAATGAAGATTTTCGACTGATCATTCAGCCTGCAAGTGCGTGCTAGTGGGGGAGGAAGTTGGGCCTTCAGGAGAAGTTTCCACATTGATCCAGTGAACTAGATTTTTAAGGGTATGAAGATTTTCTACTGATATTTTAGCCTCCAACAAATGAGCTAGCAGCCCAAAAAGTCGGGCCAAGGGAGAAGGTACCACATGGCTCTAGTGATCTAGATTTTTAAGGGAATGAAGATAATTTTCTGACAATTCAGCATCCAACAAATGAGGTAGCGACAGAATAATGGCAAATGGAGAAGGTTCCACATGGCGGCAGTGATTTAGATTTTGAAGGGAATAGAGATTTGCAAATGATAATTCAGTCTCCAACAACGTGCTAGAGGGAGAGAAAGCTGGACTTTCAGGAAAAGTTTCCACATGGATCCAGTGAACTAGATTTTTAAAGGTATGAAGATTTTCTAGAGATAATTCAGACCCCAACAAATGAGCTAGCGGCAGATGAAGACGGGCTTTCCAGAGTAGGATCCACATGGCTCCAGTGAATTAGAAGGTTAAGAGAATGAAGATTTTCTACTGATAATTCAGCCTCCAACAAACGACATAGCAACCAAAGAAGTCAGGACTTCAGGAGAAGTTTCCACATTACTAATGTGAACTAGAATTTGAGGGAATGAAGATTTTCTACGGATAATTTGAGGTAGTGGCAGAAGTAGACGGGCTAATGAAGATCATTCCACATGGCTCTAGTGAACTGGATTTTTAAGGGAATGAAGATATTCTTCTGAAAATTCAGCCTCAAACAAACGAGCTACCAGCAGAAGAATTTTGGCCTTCAGGAGACAGATCCAAATGGCTCTAGTGAAACAAATTTTTAAGAGAATAAATATTTTCTACTAATTAATCAGCCCCCAACAAACAAGCTATTGGCAGAAGAAGCCAGGCCTTCAGGGAAGGTTTCACATGGCTCCAGTGAACTAGATTTATAAGGGAATGAATATTTCTACTGATAATTCAGCCTCCAACAAATGAGGATGCAGAAGAAAAAGCAGGGACTTCTGGAGAAGGTTCCACATGGCACCAGTGAACTAGATTTTTAAGGGAATGAACATTTTTGACTGATCATTCAGCCTCCAAATTCCTGCTAGTGGGGGAGAAAGCTGGGCCTTCTGCAGAGGTTTCCACATGGATCCAGTGAACTGGAATATTTAAGGAAATGAAGTTTTACTACTGATAATTCAGCCTCCAACAAACGAGGTAGCAGGAGAAGAAGCCGGTTCTACACATGGCTCCAGTGAACTGGAATATTTAAGGGAATGAAGTTTTTCTACTGAAAATTCAGCCTCCAACAAAGGAGTTAGTGGGGATAGAAGACGGTTCTATAGGAGAAGGTGCCACATGGCTCCAGTGAACTAAATTTTTAAGGGAATGAAGATTTTCGACTGATCATTCAGCCTGCAATTGCGTGTTAGTGGGGGAGGAAGTTGGGCCTTCAGGAGAAGTTTCCACATTGATCCAGTGAACTAGAATTTTAAGGGTATGAAGATTTTCTACTGATATTTTAGCCTCCAACAAATGAGCTAGCAGCCCACAAAGCTGGGCAAGTGGACAAGGTACTACATGGCTCTGGTGAACTAGATTTTTAAGGGAATCAAGATAATTTTCTGACAATTCAGCCTCCAACAAACGAGGTAGCAGCAGAAGAATGGCAAATGGAGAAGGTTCCACATGACAGTTGTGAAGTAGATTTTTAAGGGAATAGAGATTTTTGAATGATAATTCAACCTCCAACAACGTGCTAGTGGAAGAGGTAGCTGGACCTTCAGGAGTAGGTTCCAAGTGGCTCCAGTGAACTAGATTTTTAAGGGAATGAAGATTTTCTTCTGATAATTCTACATCCAACAAGCTAAATAGCGGCCAAAGAAGATGGGTATTCAGGAGAAGTTTCCACATGGCTCCAGGGAACTAGATTTTAAGGGAATGAAGATTTTTGGCTGATTATTCAGCCTCCAAAAAATGAGATAGCAGCCAAAAAAGTCGAGCCTTCAGGAGAACGTTCTACATGGCTCAACTCGATTTTTAAGGGAATGAAGATTTTTGACTGATAATTCAGTCTCCAACAAACGAGGTATCGGCCGAAGAAGCCCGGCCAATGGCCAAGGTTCCACATGGCCCTATTGAACTAGATTTTTCGGCCTCTAACTAATGATGTAGCAGCAGAAGAAGCCAGGACTACAGGATTTTTAAGAGAATTAAGATTTTCCACTGATAAATCAGCCCCCAACAAAAGAGCTAGCAGCTGAAGAAGCTGGTCTTCAGGTGAAGGTTCCACATGGCTCTAGTGAACTAGATTTTTAAGGGAATGAATATTTTCGACTGATATTTCACCCTTGAACAACGTGCTAGTGGGAGGGGAAGCTGGAACTTCAGGAGAAGTTTCCACATGGATCCAGTGAACTAGATTTTAAAAGGTATGAAGATTTTCTACAGATAATTCAGTCCCCTACAAATGAGCTAGCGGCAGATGAAGCCGGGCCTTCCGGAGAAGGTTCCACATGGCTCCAGTAAACTAGAATTTTAAGGGAATGAAGGTTTTCAACTGATGTTTCAGCCTCCAAGTACGTGATAGGGGGGGAGGAAGCTGGGCCTTTAGGAGAAGTCTCCACATAGATCCAATGAACTAGATATTTAAGGGTATGAAGATTTTCTGCTGATATTTTAGCCTCCAACAAACGAGCTAACTGCTCACAAATCCTGGACAATGGACAAGGTACCACATGGCTCTAGTGAACTAGGTTTTTAGTGAAGATTTTCTACTGATAATTCTACCTACAACAAACTAGATAGCGGCCAAAGAAGTTGGGCCTTCAGGAGAAGGTTCCACATGGCTACAGTTAACTAGATTTTAAGAGAAGGAAGATTTTCTGGTGATAATTCAGCCTCCAACAAATGAGGTAGCAGTAGATGAAAACGGGCCTTCAGGTGAAGGTTCCACATGGCTCCAGTGAACTTCATTTTTAAGGGAATGAAGAGTTTCTTCTGATAATTCAGCCCCCAACCAATTAGCTAGCAGCAGAAGAAGCCGGGCCTTCAGGAGAAGATTCCCCATGGCCCCAGTGAACTAGGTATTTAAGGACATGAAGATTTCTCCAGATTATTCGGCCTCCAACAAACGAGGTAGCGGGAGAAGAAGCCAGACCATTAGGAGAAGGTTCCACATGGGTCTAGTGAACTAGATTTTTAAGGGAATGAAGATTATCTACTGATAATTCTACATCCAACAAACTAGATAGCGGCCAAAGAAGTTGGGAATTCAGGAGAAGGTTCCACATGGTTCCAGTGAACTAGATTTTAAGGGAATGAAGATTTTCTGCTGGTAATTCAGCCTCCAACAAACGAGGTAGTGGCAGATGAAGAAGGACCTTCAGGTGAAGGTTCTACATAGCTCCAGTGAAATAGATTTTGAAGTGAATGAATATTTTCTACTGATAAATCAGCCTCCAACAAACGAGGTAGAGGCAGTACAAGAATGGCCAATGGAGAAGGTTCCACATGACTCAAGTGAACTAGATTTTTAAGAGAATGAAGATTTTCTCCCGATATTTTACACTTTAACAATGTGCAAGCGGGACAGGAAGCCGGGCAATCAGGAGATGTTACCACATGGCTCCAGTTAACTAGATTTTAAGGGAATGACATTGTCTACTGCTAATTCAGCATCCAATAAACCTGCTAGTACAGAAGGACATGAGTCTTCAGGCAAAGGTTCCACATAGTTCCAGTGACCTAGATTTTTAATGGCATGGAATTTTTAAGGGAATGGAGATTTTCGACTGATAATTCAGTCTCCAACTAATGAAGTAGCAGCAGAAGAAGACAGGTCAATGGAGAAGGTTCCACAGTGATCTAGATTTTTAAGGGAATGAAGATATTCTTCTGATAATTCATCCACCAACAAATGAGCTACCAGCAGAAAATGCCAGGCCTTAAGGAGACGGTTACAAATGGCTCTAGTGAAGTAGATTTTTAAGGGAATGAAGATTTTCTACTGATAATTCATCCTCCAACAAACGAGATAGCGACTGAAGGGTCGATACTTCAGGGGAAGATTCCACTTGGCTCCAGGAACCTAGATTTCAAAGGAATGAAGATTTTTTGCTGATTATTCAACCTCCAAAAAACGAGATAGCGGCTGAAGAAGTCAAGCCTTCCGGAGAAGGTTCTACATGGCTCCAGTGAACTCGATTTTTAAGTGAATGAAGGTTTTGGACTGATAATTCAGCCTCCAACAAACGAAGTAGCGGCCGAAGAAGCTGGGCCAATGGAGAATGATCCACATGGCTCTATTGAACTAGATATTTAAGAAAATGAAGAATTTCTACTAAAAGTTCAGACTCTATCTAATGATCTAACGGAAAAAGAAGCTGGGACTATAGGAGAAGTTTCCACATGGCTCAAGTGGAATAGATTTTTAAAGGAATGAAGATTTTCTACTGATAAATGAGCCCCCAACAAAAGAGCTAGCAGCTGAAGAAGCCGGGTCTTTAGGAGAAGGTTTCACATGGCTCTAGTGAACTAGGTTTTTAAGGGAATGAAGATTTTCGAGTGATATTTCACAATCTAACAACATCCTAGCGGGAGAGGAAACCAGACTTTCAGGAGAAGTTTCCTCATGGATCCAGTAAACTAGATTTTTAAAGGTATGAAGATTTTCTACAGATAATTCAGCCCCAAACAAATGAGCTAGCTGGAGAAGAATTCGGGCCTTCCGGAGAAGGATCCACATGGCTCCAGTGAACTAGATTTCTAAGGGAATGAAGATTTTCTAGTGATAATTCAGCCTCCAACAAACGACATAGCGACCGAAAAAGTCGGGACTTCAGGAGAAGTTTCCACATGGATAATGTGAACTGGATTTTAAGGGAATGAAGATTTTAGACTGAAAATTAAGCTTCCAACAAATGAGGTAGCGGCAGAAGTAGATGCGCCAACGTAGATTATTCCACATGGCTCTGGTGAACTGGATTTTTAAGGGAATGAAGATATTCTTCTGAAAATTCAGCCTCAAACAAACGAGCTACCAGCACAAGAATTTGGGCCTTCAGGAGACGGTTCCAAATGGCTCTAGTAAAACAAATATTTAAGGAAATGAATATTTTCTACTGATAAATCAGCTCCCAATAAATGAGCTAGGGTTAGAAGAAGCCAGGCTTTCAGGGAAGGTTCCACATGGCTCCAGTGAACTTGATTTATAAGGGATTGAAGATTTCTACTGATAATTCAGCCTCCAACAAATGAGGTAGCGGGAGAAGAAGCAGGTACTACAGGAGAAGGTGCCACATGGCTCCAATGAACTAAATTTTTAAAGGAATGAAGATTTACTACGGATAATTCAGCCTACAACAACGAGTTAGCAGCACAAAATGACGGGCCTTCTGAAGAAGGTTCCACATGGCTCCAGTGAACTAGAGTTTAAAGGGAATGAAGACTTTAAACTGATCATTCAGCCTCTAAGAACATGCTAGCAGGGGAGGAACCTAGGCCTTCAGAAGAGGTTTTCACATGGATCCAGTGAACAGGACTTTTAAGGGTATGAAGATTTTCTACTGATACTTTAGCCTCCAACAAACAAGTTAGCAGCCCACAAAGTCGGGCAAGTGGACAAGGTACCACATGGCTCTAGTGAACTAGATTTTTAAGGGAATGAAGATAATTTTCTGACAATTAAGCCTCCAACAAACGAGGTAGTGGCAGAAGAATGGTAAATGGAGAAGGTTCCACATGGCTGTTGTGAACTAGATTTTTAAGGGAATAGAGATTTTTGAATGATAATTCAACCTCCAACAACGTGCTTGGAGAGAGGTAGCTGGACCTTCAGGAGAAGGTTCCAAAAGGCTCCAGTGAACTAGATCTTTAAGGGAATAAAGAAATTCTTCTGATAATTCAGACCCCCACCAATTAGCCAGCGGCAGAAGAAGCCTGGGCCTTCAGGAGAAGATTCCAGATGGCCCCAGTGAACTAGGTATTTAAGGACATGAAGAATTTCCAATGATTATTCAGCCTCCAACAAACGAGGTAGTGGGAGAAGAAGCCAGGCCATCAGGAGAAGGTTCCACATGGGTCTAGTGAACTAGATGTTTAAGGGAATGTAGATTTCATACTGATAATTCAGCCTCCATAAAACGAGGTAGCGGGAGAAGAAGCCAGGCCTTCAGAAGAAGGTTCCACATGGCTCCAGTGAACTAGATTTTTAAGGGAATGAAGATTTTCTACTGATAACTCCACATCCAACAAACTCGATGGTGGCCAAAGAAGTTGGACATTAAGGAGAAGATTCCACATGGCTGCAGTAAACTAGATTTTAAGGGAATGAAGATTTTCTGCTGATAATTCAGCCTCCAAAAAATGAGGTAGTGGCAGATAAAGAAGTGCCTTCAGGTGAAGGTTCCACATGGCTCCAGTGAACTAGTATTTGAAGTGAATGAATATTGTCTCCTGATAATTCAGCCTCCAACAAACGAGGTAGAGGCAGTACAAGAATGGCCAAAGGAGAAGGTTCCACTTGACTCTAGTGAACTAGATTTTTCAGAGAATGAAGATTTTCTCCTGATATTTCACACTTTCACAACGTGCTAGTGGGACAGGAAGCCGGGCATTCAGGAGAAGTTACCACATGGCTCCAGTTAACTGGATTTCAAGGGAATGACATTGTCTACTGATAATTCAGCCTTCAACAAACCAGCTAGTGGCAAAATAAGACAGGCTTTCAGGAAAAGGTTTCACATAGCTCCAGTGACCTAGATTTTTCAGGAAATGGAGATTTTCGACTGATAATTCAGTCTCCAACTAATGAAGTATCTGCAGAAGAAGATAGGTCAATGGAGAAGGTTCCACATGGCTCTAGTGAACTACATTTTTAAGAGAAAAAAGATATTCTTCTAATAATTCATCCACCAACAAACAAGCTACCAGCAGAAAAATCTGGGCCTTCAGGAGATGATTCCAAATGGCTAGAGTGAACAATATTTTTAAGGGAATGAAGATTTTCTACTGATAATTCATCCTCCATCAAAAGAGATAGCGACTGAAGGGTCGATCCTTCAGGGGAAGATTCCACATGGTTCCAGGGAACTAGATTTTAAGGGAATGAAGATTTTTTTGCTGATTATTCAGCCTCCAGAAAATGAGATAGTGGCTGAAAAAGTCGAGCCTTCAGGAGAAGGTTCTCCATGCCTCCAGTGAACTCGATATTTGAACTAGATTTTAAGGGAATGAAGATTTTTTTGCTGATTATTCAGCCTCCAGAAAATGAGATAGTGGCTGAAAAAGTCGAGCCTTCAGGAGAAGGTTCTCCATGCCTCCAGTGAACTCGATATTTAAGAGAATGAAGATTTTGGACTGATAAGTCAGCCTTCAACAAACGAGGTAGCGGCAGAGGAATAGCAAATGGAGAAGGTTCCACATGGCTGTAGTGAACTAAATTTTTAAGGGAATAGAGATTTTCGAATGATAATTCAACCTCCAACAACGTGCTAGTGGGAGAGTAAGCTGGACCTTCACAAGAAGATTCCAAATGGCTCCAGTGAACTAGATTTTTAAGGGAATGAAGATTTTCTTCTGATAATTCAGACCCCAAACAATTAGCTAGTGGCAGAATAAGCCAGGCCTTCAGGAGAAGATTCACCATGGCCCCAGTGAACTAGATATTTAAGGAAATGAAGAATTTCTCCTGATTATTAAGCCTTCAATAAACGAGGTAGCAGGAGAAGAAGCCAGGCCATCAGGAGAAGGTTCCACATGGGTCTAGTGAACTAGATTTTTAAAAGAATGTAGATTTTATACTGATAATTCAGCCTCCATAAAACAAGATAGCGGGAGAAGCAGGACCTTCAGAAGAAGGTTCCACATGGCTCCAGTGAACTAGATTTTTAAGGGAATGAAGATTTTCTACTGATAACTCCACATCCAACAAACTCGATGGTGGCCAAAGAAGTTGGACATTAAGGAGAAGATTCCACATGGCTGCAGTAAACTAGATTTTAAGGGAATGAAGATTTTTTGCTGATAATTCAGCCTCCAAAAAATGAGGTAGTGGCAGATAAAGAAGTGCCTTCAGGTGAAGGTTCCACATGGCTCCAGTGAACTAGTATTTGAAGTGAATGAATATTGTCTCCTGATAATTCAGCCTCCAACAAACGAGGTAGAGGCAGTACAAGAATGGCCAAAGGAGAAGGTTCCACTTGACTCTAGTGAACTAGATTTTTCAGAGAATGAAGATTTTCTCCTGATATTTCACACTTTCACAACGTGCTAGTGGGACAGGAAGCCGGGCATTCAGGAGAAGTTACCACATGGCTCCAGTTAACTAGATTTTAAGGGAATGACATTGTCTACTGATAATTCAGCCTCCAACAAACCAACTAGTGGCAGAATAAGACAGGCCTTCAGGAAAAGGTTCCACATATCTTCAGTGACCTAGATTTTTCAGGAAATGGAGATTTTTGACTGATAATTCAGTCTCCAACTAATGAAGTAGCCGCAGAAGAAGATAGGTCAATGGAGAAGGTTCCACATGGCTCTAGTGAACTACATTTTTAAGAGAAACAAGATATTCTTCTGATAATTCATCCAACAACAAACGAGCTACCAGCAGAAAAAGCCAGGCCTTCAGGAGACAGTTCCCAAAGGCTCTAGTGAACTAGATTTTTAAGGGAATGAAGATTTTCTACTGATAATTCAGCCTCCAATAAACAAGATAGCGACTGAAGGGTCGATCCTTAAGGGGAAGATTCCACATGGTTCCAGGGAACTAGATTTTAAGGGAGTGAACATTTTTGGCTGATTATTCAGCCTCCAAAAAAGGAGATAGTGGCTGAAGAAGTCGAGCCTTCAGGAGAAGGTTCTACATGGCTCTAGTGAACTCAATTTTTAAGGGAATGAGGATTTTGGACTGATAATTCAGCCTCCAACAAACGAGGTAGTGGTTGAAGAAGCCGGGCCAATATAGAATGTTCCACATGGCTCTATTGAACTAGATATTCAAGGAAGTGAAGAATTTCTACTGATAATTCAGCCTCTAACTAATGATGTAGCAGCAGAAAAAGCCATGACTACAGAAGGTTCCACATGGCTCTAGTGAAATAGATTTTTAAGGGAATAAACATTTTCTACTGATAAATCAGCCCCCAACAAAAGAGCTAGCAGCTGAAGAAGCCGGGTCCTCAGGAGAAGGTTCCACATGGCTCTAGTGAACTAGTTTTTTAAGGGAATGATGATTTCTACTGATAATTCAGCCTCAAACAAAGAGGGAGTAGGAGAAAAAGCACGGCCTTCAGGAGGAGGTTCCACATAGCTCCAGTGAACTGGAATATTTAAGGGAATGAAGATTTACTACTGATAATTCAGCCTCCAACAAACGAGGTAGCGGGAGAAGAAGCCGGTTCTACAGGAGAAGGTGCCACATGGCTCCAGTGAACTAAATTTTTAAGGGAATGAAATTTTCAACTGATAATTCAGCCTCCAACAGAAGAGATAGCGACTGAAGGGTCGATCTTTCAGGGGAAGATTCCACATGGCTTCAGGGAACTAGATTTTAAGGGAATGAAGATTTTTTGCTGATTATTTTTTTGAAGATTTACTACTGATAATTCAGCCTACAACAATGAGCTAGCGGCACAAAATGATGGGCCTTCTGAAGAAGGTACCACATGGCTACAGTGAACTAGAGTTTTACGGGAATGAAGATTTTCGATGGATCAATCATCCTCCAAGTACCTTCTAGCGGGGGAGGAAGCTGGGCCTTCAGGACAAGTTTACACATAGAACCAGTGAACTAGATTTTTAATGGTGTGAAGATTTTCGACTGTTATTTCACCCTCTAACAACATGCTAGCAGGAGAGGAAGCCGGACCTTCAGGAGAAGTTTCCACATGGATCCAGTGAACTAGATTTTTAAAGGTATGAAGATTTTCAAGAGATAATTCAGCCCCCAAAAATGACTAGCATCCGAAGAACCCGGGGCTTCCTGAGAAGGATCCACATGACTCCAGTGAACTAGAATTTTAAAAGAATGAAGATTTTCTACTGATAATTCAGCCTCCAACAAATGAGCTAGCGGCCCACAAAGCCGGGCCAATGGACAAGGTACCACATGGCTCTAGTGAACTAGAATTTTAAGGGAATAAAGATAATTTTCTGACATTTAAGCCTCCAACAAACGAGTAAGCGGCAGAAGAATGGCAAATGGAGAAGGTTCCACATGGCTGTAGTGAACTAAATTTTTAAGGGAATAGAGATTTTCGAATGATAATTCAACCTCCAACAACATGCTTGTGGGAGAGGTAGGTGGATCATCAGGAGAAGGTTCCAAATGGCTCCAGTGAACTAGATTTTTAAGGGAAGGAAGATTTTCTTCTGATAATTCAGACCCCAAACAATTAGCTAGCGGCAGAATAAGCTGGGCTTTCAGGAGAAGAATCCCCATGGCAACAGTGAAATAGGTATTTAAGGAAATGAAGAATTTCTACTGATTATTCAGCCTCCAACAAACGAGGTAGTGGGAGAAGAAGCCAGGCCATCAGGAGAAGGTTTCACAAGTGTTTAGTAAACTAGATTTTTAAAAGAATGTAGATTTTATACTGATAATTCAGCCTCCATAAAACGAGGTAGCGGGAGAAGAAGCTGGGCCTTCATGAGAAGGTTCCACATAGCTCCAGTGAACTAGATTTTTAAGGGAATGAAGAGTTTCTACTGATAATTCCACATCCAACAAACTAGATAGCAACCAAAGTAGTTGGGCATTCAGGAGGTCTCACATGGCTGCAGTTAACTAGATTTTAAGGGAATGAAGATTTTCTGCTGATAATTCGTTTGTTGGACAAACGAGGCTGTGGCAGGTGAAGAAGGGCCTTCAGGTGAAGGTTTCACATGGCACCAGTGAAATAGTTTTTGAAGGGAATGAATATTTTCTACAGAAAATTCAGCCACCAGCTAATGAGGTAGAGGCAGTAGAAGAATGGCCAGTGGAGAAGGTTCGACATGACTCTCAACAAACGAGGTAGCATCTGAAGAAGCCGGGCAAATGGAGAATGTTCTCCTGATATTTCACACTTTCACAACATGCTAGCAGGAGAGGAACCCGAGCATTCAGGAGAAGTTACCACATGGCTCCAGTTAACTAGATTTTAAGGGAAAGACATTGTCTACTGATAATACAGCCTCCAACAAACCTGCTAGCGGCACAAGAAGTCGAGCCTTCAGGAGAAGGTTCCACATAGCTCCAGTGACCTAGATTTATAAGGGAATGGAGATTTTTGACTGATAATTCACTCTAACTAATGAAGTAGCGGCAGAAGAAGACAGGTCAAAGGAGAAGGTTCCACATGGCTCTAGTGATCTAGATTTATAAGGGAATGAAGATATTCTTCTGATAATTCATCCACCAACAAATGAGCTACCAGCAGAAAAAGCTGTACCTTCAGGAGACAGTTCCAAATGGCTCTACTGAACTAGATTTTTAAGGGAATGAAGATTTTCTACTGATAATTCAGCCTCCAACAAAAGAGATAGTGACTGAAGGGTCAACCCTTCAGGGGAAGATTCCACATGGCTGGAGGGAACAAGATTGTAAGGGGATGAAGATTTTTTGCTGATTATTCAGCCTCCAAAAAACGAGATAGCGGCCCAATAAGTCGAGCCTTCAGAAGGTTCTACATGGCTCCAGTGAACTCGATATTTAAGGGAATGAAGATTTTCGACTGATAATTCAGCCTCCAACAAACGAGGTAGCATCTGAAGAAGCCGGGCAAATGGAGAATGTTCTCCTGATATTTCACACTTTCACAACATGCTAGCAGGAGAGGAACCCGAGCATTCAGGAGAAGTTACCACATGGCTCCAGTTAAATAGTTATTAAGAGAATGACATTGTCCACTGATAATTCAGCCTCCAACAAACCTGCTAGAAGCAAAAGAAGACGGGCCTTCAGGAGAGGGTTCCACATAGCTCCAGTGACCTAGATTTTTAAGGGAATGGAGATTTTCGACTGATAATTCAGTCTCCAACTACTGAAGTAGTGACAGAAGAAGACAGGTCAATGGAGAAAGTTCTACATGGCTCTAGTGAACTAGATTTTTAAGAGAATGAAGATTTTCTACTGATAAATCTGCCTGCAACAAAAGAGCTAGCAGCTGAAGAAGCCGGGTCTTCAGGAGAATGTTCCACATGGATCCAGTGAACTATATTTTTAAGGGTATGAAGATTTTCTACTGATATTTTAGGCTCCAACAAACGAGCTAGTGGCCCACAAATCCGGGCCAATTGACAAGGTACCACATGGCTCCAGTGAACTAGATTTTTAAGGAAATGAAGATAATTTTCTTACAATTCAGTCTCCAACAAACGAGGTAGCGGCAGAATAATGGCAAATCGAGAAGGTTCCACGTGGCTGTTGTGAACTGGATTTTTAAGGGAATAAAGATTTTCTTCTGATAATTCAGCCCCCAAAAAACTAGCTAGCTGCAGAAGAAGCCGGGCCTTCAGGAGAAGATTCCCCATGGCCCCAGTGAACTAGGTATTTAAGGAAATGAAGAATTTCTACTGTTTATTCAGCCTCCAACAAACGAGGTAGCAGGAGAAGAAGCCAGGCCATCAGGAGAAGGTTCCACATTGGTCTAGGAAACTAGATTTTTAGGGAAATGTAGATTTCATACTGATAATTCAGCCTCCATAAAATGAGGTAGCGGGAGAAGAAGCCTAACCTTCATGAGAAAGTTCCACATGGCTCCAGTGAACTAGATTTTTAAGGTAATGAAGATTTTCTACTGATAATTCTATATCCAACAAACTAGATAGCGGCTAAAGAAGTTGAACATTTAGGAGAAGGTTCCACATGTCTACAGTTAACTAGATTTTAAGGGAATTAAGATTTTCTGCTGTTAATTCAGCCTCCAACAAACGAGGTAGCGGCAGATGATGAAGGGCCTTCAGGTGAAGGTTCCACATAGCTCCAGTGAAATAGATTTTGAAGTGAATGAATATTTTCTACTGATAAATCAGCCTCCAACAAACGAGGTAGAAGCAGTAGAAGAATGGCCAATGGAGAAGTTTCCACATGACTCTAGTCAACAAGATTTTAAAGAGAATAAAGATTTAATCCTGATATTTCACACTTTCACAAGGTGCTAGCAGGAGAGGAACCCAGACATTCAGGAGAAGTTACCACATGGCTCTAGTTAAATAGATTTTAAGAGAATGATATTGTCCACTGATAATTCAGCCTTCAACAAACCTGCTAGAGGCCGAAGAAGCTGGGCCTTCAGGAGAATGTTCCACATAGCCCCAGTGACCTAGATTTTTAAGGGAATGGAGATTTTCTTTCTTTTTTTTTTTTTTTACTTCACTCAGCAATAGATCCTCCATATCTGACCATTTTCTATCAAATTCCAGGGTCTTGTTAGGGAATGGAGATTTTCGACTGATAATTCAGTCTCCAACTACTGAAGTAGCGGCAGAAGAAGACATGTCAATGGAGAAGGTTCCACATGGCTCTAGTGATCTAGATTTTTAAGGGAATGAAGATATTCTTCTGATAATTCATCCACCATCAAACGAGCTACCAGCAGAAAAAGCCGGGCCTTCAGGAGATGGTTGCAAATGTCGCTAGTGAACTCGATTTTTAAGGGAATGAAGATTTTCTACTGATAATTCAGGCTCAAACAAAAGATATAGCGACTGAAGTGTTGATCCTTGAGGGGAAGATTACACATGGCTCCAGGTAACTAGATTATAAGGGCATGAAGATGTTTGGCTGATTATTCAGCCTCCAAAAAATGAGATAGCAGCCGAAGTAGTCAAGCTTTCAGGAGAAGGTTCTACATGGCTCCAGTAAATTCGATTTTTAAGGAAATGAAGATTTTCGACTGATAATTCAGCCTCCAACAAACGAGGTAGAGGCAGTAGAAGAATGGCCAAAGGAGAAGGTTCCACATGACTCTAGTGAACTACATCTTTTAAGAGAATGAAGATTTAATCCTGATATTTCACACTTTCACAACGTGCTAGCAGGAGAGGAAGCTGGGCTTTCAGGAGAAGTTACCACATGGCTCCAGTTAACTAGATTTTAAGGGAATGATATTGTCTACTGATAATTTAGCCTCCATCAAACCTGCTAGCAGCAGAAGAAGACGGGCCTTCAGAGGAAGGTTCCACATATCTCCAGTGACCTAGATTTTTAAGGGAATGGAGATTTTCGACTGATAATTCAGTCTCCAACAAATGAAGTAGTGGCAGAAGAAGCCGGGTCAATGGAGAATGTTCCACATGGCTCTATTGAACTAGATATTTAAGGAAATGAAGAATTTCTACTGATAATTCAGCCTCTATCTAATGATGAAGTGGCAAAAGAAGCCGGGACTACAGGTGACGTTTCCACATGGCTCTAGTGAAATAGATTTTTAAGGGAATGATGATTTTCGACTGATAATTCAGCCTCCAACAAATGAGGCAGCGCCAGAAGAAGCCAGGCCTGTGGACAAAGTTCCACATGACTCTAGTGAACTAGATTTTCAAGGCAATGAAGATATTCTTCTGATTATTCACCTCCAAAAAACGAACCTGTGACCGAAAAATCCAGGCCTTCAGAAAGAGGTTCCTCATGGCTCCAGTGAAATAGATTTTCATGGGTATGAAGAACGTCTACTGATATTTTAGCCTAAAAGAAAGACACCTGTGCCAGAGAATGCCGCAGCTTCAGGAAAAGGTTCCACATGGCTCCAGTGAACTAGATTTTAAAGGGAATGAAGATATTCTTCTGATAATTCAGCCTCAAACAAACGACCTCCCAGCAGAAGAATTGGGGCCTTCAGGAGACGGTTTCAAATGGCTCTAGTGAAATAAATTTTTAAGCAAATGAATATTTTCTACTGATAAATAAGGGACCAACCATGAGCTAGCGGCAGAAGAAGTCAGGCCTTCAGGGAATGTTCCACATGGCTCCAGTGAACTAGATTTTTAAGGAAAAGAAGATTTTCAACAGATATTTCATCCTCCAACAAATGTGCTAGCGGGAGAGGAGGCCGGGCCTTCAGGAGAAGTTTCCACATGGATCTAGTGAAATAGATTTTAAGGGAATGAAGATTTTCTACTTGTAATTCAGCCTCCAACAAGTGAGGTAGTGGGAGAAGATGCAGGGCTTTCATGAGAAGTTTCCACATGGTTCAGTGAACAAGATTTTTAAGGGAATGAAGATTTTCTACTTGTAATTCAGCCTCCAACAAGTGAGGTAGTGGGAGAAGATGCAGGGCTTTCATGAGAAGTTTCCACATGGTTCAGTGAACAAGATTTTTAAGGGAATGAAGATTTTCTACTGATAATGCAGCCTCTAACAAATGAGCTAGTGGCAAAAGAAGCCAGGTCTTCAGGAGAACCATTCCACATGTCTCCAGCGAATTAGATTTTTAAGAGAATGATGATTTTCTGACTGATAATGTAGCCTCCAACAAAGGAGCTTGTAACAGAAGAAGACAGACCTTCAAAAGAAGGTTCCACATAACTCCAGTGACCTAGATTTTAAAGGGAATAAAGATTTTCTACTGATAATTCAGTCTCCAACAAACGAGGTAGCAGGAGAAGATGCCGGGCCTTCAGGAGGAGTTTCCCCATGGTTCCAGTGAACTAGATTTTTAAGGGAATGAAGATTTTCTACTGATAATTGGGCCTCCAACAAACGATGTAGTGGAAGAAGAAGAATGGCAAATGGAGAAGGATCCACATGGCTTCAGTGAACTAGATTTTTAAGGGAATGAAGATTTTCTATTGATAATACAGCCTCCAACAAACTAGATAGCTGCAGAAGAAACCCCGCCTTCTGGACAAGTTTCCACATGACTCCTGTTAGCTAGATTTTTATAGGAATGAAGAATTTCAACTAATAATTCAGCCTCCAACAAACGAGGTAGCACCAGAAGAAGCCAGGCCAATGGTTAAAGTTCCAAATGACTCTATTGACCTAGATTTTTAAGGAAATGAAGATATTCTTCTGATAATTCACCTCCAAAAAACGAGCTTGTGGCAGAAGAATCCAGGCCTTCAGAAAAAACTTCCATATGGCTCCAGTGAAGTAGATTTTCATGGGTATGAAGATTTCTACTGATATTTCAACCTCCAACAAAAAAGCTTGTGGTAGAAGAAGCTGAGACTTCAGGAAAATGTTCCACAAGGCTCCAGTGAACAAGATTTTTAAGAGAATGAAGATGATCTACTGATAATTCAAGCCCCAACAAATGAGCTAGTGGCAGAAGAAGCTGGACCTTCAGGATAAGCTTCCACATGGCTCCAGTGAACTAAATATTTAAGGAAATGAAGAATTTCTACTGATAATTCAGCCTACAACAAAGGAGGTAGCGAGAGAAGATCGGCCAATGAAGAATGTTCCGCATGGCTTTAGCGAACTAGATTTTTAAGGGAATGAAGATATTCTTCTGATAATTCTGCCCCAAACAAATGAGCTACCAGCAGAAGCAGCCAGGTCTTCAGGAGATGGTTCCAAATGGTTCCAGTGAAATACATTTTTAAGGGAATGAATATTTTCTACTGATAAATCAGCTCCAAACAAATGAGCTTGTGGCAGAGGAAGCCAGCCCTTCAGGAAAAGGTTCCACATGGCTCTAGTGAACTAGATATTCTTCTGATAATTCAGCCTCAAACAAATGAGCTACTAGCAGAAGAAGCCAGGCCTTCAGGGGATGGTTCCAAATGGCTCTAGTGAAATCAATTTTAAGGCAATGAATATTTTTTACTGATAAATAAGCCCCCAACACACAAACTAGTGGCAGAAGAAGCCAGGCGTTCAGGGAATGTTCCACATGGCTCCAGAGAACTAGATTTTTAAGGGAAAGAAGATTTTTGACTGATATTTCACCCTCCAAAAATGTTCTAGTGGGAGAGAAGGCTGAGCCTTCATAAGAAGATTCCACATGGATCCAGTGAGCTAGATTTTAAGGGAATAAATATTTTTAACTGATAATTCAGCTTCAAACAAAAGAGTTAGGAGTAGAAGAAGATGGACATTCAATAGAAGTTTCCACATAACTCCAGGGACCTAGTTTTTTAAGAGAATGAGGAATTTCGACTGATAATTCAGCCTCCAACAAATGAGGTAGCATCAGAAGAAGATGGGCCAATGGAGAAGGTTCCAGATGGCTCTAGTGAAATAGATTTTTAAGGGAATTAAGATTTTCGACTGGTAATTTAGCCTCCAACAAAGGAGCTAGCGGCTGATGAGCCAGGCCTTCAGGAGAACGTTACACATTTCTGCAGTGACCTAGATTTTTAAGAGAATTAAGATTTTTGAGTGATAATTTAGCCTCCAACAAAAAGCGAGCGGCAGAAAAAGACAGGCTTTCAAAAGAAGGTTCTACATAACTCCAGTGACCTAGATTTTTAAGAGAATGAAGATTTTCTACTGATAATTCAGACTCCAAGAAACGAGGTAGCAGGAGAAGAAGCCAGGCCTTCAGGAGAAGGTTTCCCATAGCTCCAGTGAACTAGATTTTAAGGGAATGAAGATTTTCTACTGATAATTCAGCCTCTAACAAACTATGTAGTTTCAGAAGTAGAATGGCAAATGGAGAAGGTTCCACATAGCTCCAGTGAATGAGATTTTTAAGGAAATGAAGATTTTCAGCCTCCAACAACGAGGGAGAGGGAGAAGAAGCCAGGCCTTCATGAGAAGATTCCACATGACTCAGAGAACAAGATTTTTAAGGGAATGAAGTTTTGCTACTGATAATACAGCCTCCAACAATTGAGATAGCTGCAGAAGAAGCCCGGCCTTCAGGACAAGGTTCCACATGGCTCCAGTGAGCAAGATTTTTATGGGAATGAAGATTTTTGACTAATAATTCAGCCTCCAACAAAGGACGTAGCGCCAGAAGAAGCCGGGCCAATGGATAAAGTTCCACATGACTCTAGTGAACTAGATTTTTAAGGGAATGAAGATTTTCTACTGATAATTCAGGCTCCAACAAACGAGGTAGAGGGAGAAGAAGCCAGACCTTCATGAGAAGATTCCACATGACTCTGTGAACAATATTTTGAAGAGAATGAAGTTTTTCTACTGATAATTCAGTCTCCAAAAAACGAGGTAGCAGGAGAAGAAGCCGGGCCTTCAGGAGAAGGTTCCCCATAGCTCCAGTGAACTAGATTTTTAAGGGAATGAAGACTTTCTACTGATAATTCAGCCTCTAACAAAGTATATAGTGTCAGAAGAAAAATGGCAAATGGAGAAAGTTCCACATAGCTCCAGTGAACTAGATTTTTAAGGAAATGAAGATTTTTAGCCTCCAACAATGAGGTAGAGGGAGAAGAAGCTGGGCCTTCATGAGAAGATTCCACATGACTCAGTGAACAAGATTTTTAAGGGAACGAAGTTTTTCTACTGATAATACGGCCTCAAATAAACGAGATAGCTGCAGAAGAAGCCCGGCCTTCAGTACAAAGTTCCACATAGCTCCAGTGAACCAGATTTTTATGGGAATAAAGATATTGGACTAATAATTCAGCCTCCAACAAAGGAGGTAGCGCCAGAAGAAGCTGGGCCAATGGATAAACTTCCACATGACTCTAGAGAACTAGATTTTTAAGGGAATGAATATTTTCAACAGATAATACAGTCTCCAACAAACGAGATAGCTGCAGAAGAAGCCTGGCCTTAAGGACAAGTTTCCACATGGCTACAGTGAACTAGATTTTAAGGGAATAAAGATTTTCTACTGATAATTCAATCTCCAACAAATGAGGTAGCAGGAGAAGAAGTTGGGCCTTCAGGATAAGGTTCCATATGGCTCCAGTGAACTAGATTTTTAAGAGAATGAGGATTTTCTACTGATAATTCAGTCTCCAAGAAACGGAATAGCAGGAGAAGAAGCCGGGCCTTCAGAAGAAGGTTCCCCATGGCTCCGGTGAACTAGATCTTTAAGGGAATGAAGATTTTCTACTGATAATTCAGCCTCCAACAAACGAGGTAGCAGGAGAAGAAGCTGGGCCTTCAGGAGATGTTTCCACATGTCTCCAGTGAACAGGAATATTTAATGGAATGAAGATTTTCTACTAATAATAGAGCCTCCAACAACCAAGATACCTGCAGAAGAAGCCCGGCCTTCAGGAGAAGGTTCCACATGGCTCCAGTGAACAGTTTTTAAGGGAATGAAGATTTTCTACTGATAATTCAGCCTCCAACCACTGAGCTAGAGGAAGAAAAAGAAGGGCCTTCAGGAGAAGGTTCTGCATGGCTCTTGTGTACTAGATTTTTAAGAGAATGATGATTTCTTACTGATAATTCAGCCTCCAACAAACGAGGTAGCGCCAGAAGAGGCCAGGCCAATGCATAAAGTTCCACATGACTCTAGTGAACTAGATTTTTAAGGGAAAGAAGATAGTCTTATGATCTCTCACCTTCAAAGAACGAGCTTGGGGGCCAAAGAAACTGGTCCTTAAGGAGAAGGTTCCACATGGCTCCAGTGATGTAGATTTTTATGGGTATGAAGATTTCTACTGATATTTCAGTCTCCAAGAAAGAAGCTTAGGGCAGAGGAAGCCTGACCTTCAGGAAAACCTTCCACATGGCTCCAGTGAACTAGATTTTAAAGGGAATGAAGATATTATTCTGATAATTCAGTCTCAAACAAACGAGCTACCAGCAGAAGCCGGGCCTTCAGGAGATGGTTCCAAATGGCTTTAGTGAAATAAATTTTTAAGTGAATAAATATTTTATACTGATCAATAAGCCCCCAACACACGAGTTAGCGACAGAAGAAGCCAGGCCTTCAGGGAATGTTTCACATGATTCCAGTGAACTAGATTTTTAAAGCAAAGAATATTTTCAACAGATATTTCACCCTCCAACAACGTGCTAGCAGGAGAGGAGGTCGGGCCTTGAGGAGAATATTCCACATGGATGCAGGGAACTAGATTTTAAGGGAATAAAGATTTTCTACTGATAATTCAGCCTCCAACAAATAAGATAGCAGCAGAAGAAGCCATGCCTTCAGGAGAACGTTCCACATATCTCCAGTGAACTAGATTTTTAAGGGAATGAAGATTTTCTACTGATAATTCATCCTCCATCAAACGAGGTAGCAGGCAAATACACAGGATCTTCATTAGAAGTTTCTACGTGGCTCAGTGAACAAGATTTTTAAGGGAATGAAGATTTTCCACTGATAATTCAGCCTCCAACAAATGAGTTAGTGGCAAAAGAAGCCAGGCCTTCAGGAGAACATTCCACATGTCTCCAGTGAACTAGATTTTTAAGGGAATGAAGATTTTCAACTGATAATTTAACATCCAACAAATTAGGGAGCAGGAGAAGAAGCTGGGCCTTCAAGACACGGTTCCACATGTCTCCAGAGAACAGGAATATTTAATGGAATGAAGATTTTCTACTGATAATACAGCCTCCAACAAACGAGATAGCTGCAGAAGAAGCCCAGCCTTCAGGAAAAAGTTCCACATGGGTGCAGTGTACAGTTTTTAAGGGAATGAAGATTTTCTACAGCCTCCAACAAACGAGCTAGAGGCAGAAAAAGATGGGCATTCAGGAGAAGGTTCCACATTGCTCTAGTGACTTAGATTTTTAAGGGAATGATGACTATTGACTGATAAATCAGCCTCCAACAAACGAGGTATCACCAGTATAAGTCGGGCCAATGGATAAAGTTCCACATGATTCTAGTGAACTAGATTTTTAAGGGAATAAAGATATTCTTCTGATCATTCACCTCCAAAAAACTAGCTTGCAACCATAGAATCCGGGCCTTCAGGAAAAGGTTGCACATGCCTTCATTGAAGTAGATTTTTATGGGTAGGAGAATTTCTACTGATATTTCAGCCTCCAACAAAGAATCTTGTGGCATAGGAAGCTGGTCCTTCAGGAAAAGGTTCCACATGGCTCCAGTGAACAAGATTTTTAAGGGAATGAATATTTTATACTGATAATACAGCCTCCAACAAACGAGATAGTACAGAAGAGGCCTGGCCTTCAGGACAAGGTTCCACATAGCTCCAATGAGCTAGATTTTTATGGGAATGAAGATTTTCGACTAATAATTCATCCTCCAACAAATGAGGTAGCGCCAGAAGAAGCTGGGCCAATGCATAAAGTTCCACGTGACTCTAGTGAACTAGATGTTTAAGGGAATGAAGATATTCTTCTAATAATTCACCTCCATAAAACAAGCTTGTGGCAGAAGAATCCAGGCCTTCAGCTAAAGGTTCCACATGACTCCAGTAAACTAGATTTTTAAGGGAATGAAGATGTTCTACTGATAATTCGGCCTTCAACAAATGAAGTGGCAGAAGAAAGGCAAATGGAGGAGGTTTCACATGGCTCTAGTGAACTAGATTTTTAAGGGAATGAAGATTTTTGACTGATATTTAACCCTCCAACAATGTGCTAGTGGGAGAGAAGGCCAGGCCTTCAGAACAAGTTTCCATATGGGTACTGTGAACTAGATTTTAAGGGAATGAAGATTTTCTACTGATAATTCAGTCTCCAACAAACGAGGTAGTGGGAGAAGAAGCTGGGCCTTCAGGAGAAGGTTCCACATGGCTCCAGTGAACTAGATTTTAAGAGAATGAAGATTTTCTACTGATAATTCAGTCTACAAGAAATGAGGTAGCAGGAGAAGAAGCCGGGTCTTCAGGAGAAGGTTCCCCATGGCTCCAGTGAACTAGATTTTTAAGGGAATGAAGATTTTCTACTGATAATTCAGTCTCCAACAAACTATGTAGTGGCGGAAGAAGAATGGCAAATGGAGAAGGTTCCACATAGCTCCAATGAACTAGATTTTTAAGGAAATGAAGATTTTCGACTAATAATTCAGCCTCCAATAAACGAGTTAACGCCAGAAGAACCCAGGCCAATGGATAAAGTTCCACATGACTCTAATGAGCTAGATATTTAAGAAAATGAAGATATTCTTCTGATAATTCACCTCCAAAAAATGAGCTTGCGGCAGAAGAATCCAGGCCTTCAGGAAAATGTTCCACATGGCTCCAGTGAGATATATTTTTATCAGTATGAAGATTTCTACTGATATTTTAGCCTCCAACAAAGAAGTTTTTGGAAGAAGAAGCCGGCCATTGAGGAAAAGATTCCACAAGGCTCCAGTGAACAAGATTTTTAAGAGAATGAAGATGTTCTACTGATAATTCAACCCCCAACAAATGAGCTACCCTCAGAGAAGCCGGGCCTTCAGGGTAAGCTTCCACATGGCTCCAGTGAACTAGATATTTAAGGAAATGAAGATTTTCTACTGATAATTCAGCCTCCGACAAATGAGCTATTGGCAGAAGAAGCCATGCCTTCAATAGAACGTTCCACATGTCACCAGTAAACTATATTTTTAAGGGAATGAAAATTTTCTACTGATAATTCAGCCTCCAGCAAACGAGGTAGTGGGAGAAGAAGCTGGGCCTTCAGGAGATGGTTCCATATGTCTCCAGTGAACAGGAATAGTTAACGGAATGAAGATTTTCTACAGCCTCCAACAAATGCAATACCTGCAGAAGAAGTCCAACCTTCAGGAGAAGGTTCCACATGGTTCTAGTGAAGTAGATTTTAATGGGTATGAAGATTTCTACTGATATTTCAGCCTCCAACAATGAAGCTTGCGGCAGAGGAAGCCGGGACTTCAGGAAAACTTTCCACATGGCTCCAGTGAACTAGATTTTAAAGGGAATGAAGATATTCTTCTGATAATTCAGCCTCAAACAAACAAGCTACCAGCAGAAGAAGCTGGACCTTCAAGAGATGGTTCCAAATGGCTCTAGTGAAATAAGTTTTTAAGCGAATGAATATTTTCTACTGATCAATAAGCCCCCAACACACGAGCTAGCGGCAGAAGAAGCCAGGCCTTCAGGGAATGTTCCACATGGCTCCAGTGAACTAGATTTTTAAGGGAAAGAAGATTTTTGACTGATATTTCACCCTCAAGCTACGTGCTAGCAGGAGAGGAGGCCAGGCCTCCAGGAGAAGATTCCATATGGATCCAGAGAACTAGATTTTAAGGGAATGAATATTTTCTACTGATAATTCAGCCTCCAACAAATGAGCTAGCGGCAAACGAATCCCGGCCTTCAGGAGAATGTTCCACATGTCTCCAGTGAACTAGATTTTTAAGGGAATGAGGATGTTCAACTGATAATTTAGCCTCCAACAAACGAGGTAGCTGGAGAAGAAGACGGGCCTCTAGGAGAAGGTTCCACATGGCTACAGTGAACTAGATTTTAAAAGGAATGAATATTTTCTACTGATAATTCAGCCTCCAACAAACGAGGTAGTGCTAGAAGAAGCCGGGCCAATGGATAAAGTTCCACATGACTCTAGAGAACTAGATTTTTAAGGGAAAAAAGATATTCTTCTGATCATTCACCTCCAAAAAACGAGCTTGCGGCAGAAGAATCCAGACCTTCAGGAAAAGTTTCCACTTGGCTTGAGTGAACTAGATTTTAAAGGGAATGAAGATATTCTTCTGATAATTCAGCCTCAAACAAATGAGCTACCAGCAGAAGAAGCCCGGCCTTCAGGAGACGGTTCCAAATGGCTCTAGTGAAATAAATTTTTAAGGGAATGAACATTTTCTACTGATAAAAAAGCCCCCAACACACGAATTAGTGGCAGAAGAAGCCAGACCTTCAGGGAATGTTCCACATGGCTCCAGTGAACTAGATTTTTAAGGGAAAGAATAATTTTGACTGATATTTCACCCTCTAACAACGTGCTAGTGGGAGAGGAGGGCCAGACCGCAAGAGAAGATTCCATATGGATCCAGTGAACTAGATTTTAAGGGAATGAAGATTTTGAAATGATAATTCAGCCTCCAATAAAGGAGTTAGTGGCAGAAGAAGATGGGCCTTCAAAAGAAGGTTCCACATAACTCCAGTAACCTAGGTTTTTAAGAGAATGAGGAATTTCAACTGATAATTCAGCCTCCAACAAATGACGTAGTGGCACAAGAAGATGGGCCAATGGAGGAGGTTCCAGATGGCTCTAGTGAAATAGATTTTTAACAGAATGATGATTTTTTACTGATAATTCAGGCTCCAACAAACGAGGGAGTCGGAGAAGAAGCTGGGCCTCCAGGAGAAGGCCACATGGATCCAGTGAACTAGATTTTTAAGGGAATGAATATTTTCTACTGATAATTCAGTCTTCAACAAATGAGGTAGAAGGAGAAGATGCAGGGCCTTCATGAGAAGTTTCCACTTGGATCAGTGAACAAGGTTTTTAAGAGAATGAAGATTTTCTACTGATAATTCAGCCTCCAACAAATGAGCTAGCGGCAGAAGAAGCCAGGCCTTCAGGAGAATGTTCCACATGTCTACAGTGACCTAGATATTTAAGGGAATGAGGATTATTGATTGATAATTCAGCCTCCAACAAATGAGGGAGTGGCAGAATAAGATGGGCCAATGGAGAAGGTTTCACATGGCTGTAATGAACTAGATTTTTAAGGTAATGAAGATTTTTTACTGATAATTCAGCCTCTCACAAACGAGGTGGCAGAAGAATCTGGGCTTCCATGAGAAGATTCCACATGACTCTGTGAACAAGATTTTTAATGGAATGAAGATTTTCTACTGATAACTCAGCCTCCAACAAATGATATATTGGCAGAAGAAGAATGGCAAATGGAGAAGTTTCCACATGGCTACAGTGAACTAGACTTTTAAGGGAATGAAGATTTTCCACAGATAATTCAGCCTCCAACAAATGTGGTAGCGGGAGATGAAGTTGGGCCTTCATGAGAAGATTCCACAGGACTCAGTGAACAAGATTTTTAAGGGAATGAAGATTTTCTACTGATAATACAGCCTCCAACAAATGAGATAGCTGCAGAAGAAGCTAGGCCTTCAGGACAAGGTTCCGCATGGCTCCAATGAGCTAGATTTTTATGGGAATGAAGATTTTCCACTAATAATTCAGCCTCCAACAAACGAGGTAGCACCAGAAGAAGCTGGGACAATGGATCAATTTCCACATGACTCTAGTGAACTAGATTTTTAAGGGAATGAAGATTTTCTACTGATAATACAGCCTCCAACAAATGAGATAGCTGCAGAAGAAGCTAGGCCTTCAGGACAAGGTTCCACATGGCTCCAGTGAAGGAGATTTTTATGGGTATGAAGATTTCTACTGATATTTCAGCTTCCAACAAAGAAGCTTGTGGCAGAAGAAGCCAGGTCTTCAGAAAAAGGTTCCACATGGCTCCTGTGAACTAGATTTTTGAGGGAATGAAGATGTTCTGCTGATAATTCCTCCTCCAACAAATGAGGTATCTTCAGAAAAAGCCGAGATTTCATTAGATGGTTTCAAATGGCTCTTGTGAAATCAATTTTTAAGGTAATGAATTTTTTTCTACTGATAATTCAGCTGCCAACATAGGAGCTAGTGGCAGAAGAATGACAAATGGAGAAGGTTCCACATGGCTGTAGTGAACTAGATTTTTAAGGGAATAGAGATTTTCGAATGCTTATTCAGCCTCCAACAAAGTACTAGAGGGAGAAGCTGGGCCTCCAGGAGAAGGTTCCACATGGCTCCAGTGAACTAGATTTTTAAGGGAATAGAGATTTTCAAATGCTAATTCAGCCTCCAACAAACAAGGTACCTGGAGAGGAAGTCGGGCCTTCAGGAGAAGGTTCCATATGGGTCCACTGAACTAGATTTTTATGGGAATGAAGATTTTCTACTGATAATTCAGCATCCAACAAACGAGAGAGTGGCCGAAGAAGTCAAGCATTCAGGAGAAGATTCCACAAGGCTCCAGTGACCTACATTTTAAGGGAATGAAGATTTTCTACTGATAATTCAGCATCCAACAAACGAGAGAGTGGCCGAAGAAGTCAAGCATTCAGGAGAAGATTCCACAAGGCTCCAGTGACCTACATTTTAAGGGAATGAAGATTTTCTACTGATAATTCAGCATCCAACAAACGAGAGAGTGGCCGAAGAAGTCAAGCATTCAGGAGAAGATTCCACAAGGCTCCAGTGACCTACATTTTAAGGGAATGAAGATTTTCTACTGATAATTCAGCATCCAACAAACGAGAGAGTGGCCGAAGAAGTCAAGCATTCAGGAGAAGATTCCACAAGGCTCCAGTGACCTACATTTTAAGGGAATGAAGATTTTCTACTGATAATTCAGCATCCAACAAACGAGAGAGTGGCCGAAGAAGTCAAGCATTCAGGAGAAGATTCCACAAGGCTCCAGTGACCTACATTTTAAGGGAATGAAGATTTTCTACTGATAATTCAGCATCCAACAAACGAGAGAGTGGCCGAAGAAGTCAAGCATTCAGGAGAAGATTCCACAAGGCTCCAGTGACCTACATTTTAAGGGAATGAAGATTTTCTACTGATAATTCAGCATCCAACAAACGAGAGAGTGGCCGAAGAAGTCAAGCATTCAGGAGAAGATTCCACAAGGCTCCAGTGACCTACATTTTAAGGGAATGAAGATTTTCTACTGATAATTCAGCATCCAACAAACGAGAGAGTGGCCGAAGAAGTCAAGCATTCAGGAGAAGATTCCACAAGGCTCCAGTGACCTACATTTTAAGGGAATGAAGATTTTCTACTGATAATTCAGCATCCAACAAACGAGAGAGTGGCCGAAGAAGTCAAGCATTCAGGAGAAGATTCCACAAGGCTCCAGTGACCTACATTTTAAGGGAATGAAGATTTTCTACTGATAATTCAGCATCCAACAAACGAGAGAGTGGCCGAAGAAGTCAAGCATTCAGGAGAAGATTCCACAAGGCTCCAGTGACCTACATTTTAAGGGAATGAAGATTTTCTACTGATAATTCAGCATCCAACAAACGAGAGAGTGGCCGAAGAAGTCAAGCATTCAGGAGAAGATTCCACAAGGCTCCAGTGACCTACATTTTAAGGGAATGAAGATTTTCTACTGATAATTCAGCATCCAACAAACGAGAGAGTGGCCGAAGAAGTCAAGCATTCAGGAGAAGATTCCACAAGGCTCCAGTGACCTACATTTTAAGGGAATGAAGATTTTCTACTGATAATTCAGCATCCAACAAACGAGAGAGTGGCCGAAGAAGTCAAGCATTCAGGAGAAGATTCCACAAGGCTCCAGTGACCTACATTTTAAGGGAATGAAGATTTTCTACTGATAATTCAGCATCCAACAAACGAGAGAGTGGCCGAAGAAGTCAAGCATTCAGGAGAAGATTCCACAAGGCTCCAGTGACCTACATTTTAAGGGAATGAAGATTTTCTACTGATAATTCAGCATCCAACAAACGAGAGAGTGGCCGAAGAAGTCAAGCATTCAGGAGAAGATTCCACAAGGCTCCAGTGACCTACATTTTAAGGGAATGAAGATTTTCTACTGATAATTCAGCATCCAACAAACGAGAGAGTGGCCGAAGAAGTCAAGCATTCAGGAGAAGATTCCACAAGGCTCCAGTGACCTACATTTTAAGGGAATGAAGATTTTCTACTGATAATTCAGCATCCAACAAACGAGAGAGTGGCCGAAGAAGTCAAGCATTCAGGAGAAGATTCCACAAGGCTCCAGTGACCTACATTTTAAGGGAATGAAGATTTTCTACTGATAATTCAGCATCCAACAAACGAGAGAGTGGCCGAAGAAGTCAAGCATTCAGGAGAAGATTCCACAAGGCTCCAGTGACCTACATTTTAAGGGAATGAAGATTTTCTACTGATAATTCAGCATCCAACAAACGAGAGAGTGGCCGAAGAAGTCAAGCATTCAGGAGAAGATTCCACAAGGCTCCAGTGACCTACATTTTAAGGGAATGAAGATTTTCTACTGATAATTCAGCATCCAACAAACGAGAGAGTGGCCGAAGAAGTCAAGCATTCAGGAGAAGATTCCACGAGGCTCCAGTGACCTACATTTTAAGGGAATGAAGATTTTCTGCTGATAGTTCAGCCTCCAACAAAGTAGGTAGCGGCATAATAAGCCAAGACTTCAGGAAATGGTTCCAAATGGCTCTAGTGAAATAGATTTTTAAGGAAATGACGATTTTCTACTGATAATTCAGCCCCCAACAAACGAGCTAGCAGCAGAAGAAGCTGGGCCTTCAGGAGAAGGTTCTGCCTGGCTCCAGTGCAGTAGATATTTAAGGGAATGAAGATTTTCTACTGATAATTCAGTCTCCAACAAACGAGGTAGTGGCAGAAGAAGAATGACAAATGGAGAAGGTTCCACATGGCACTAGTGAACTAGATTTGTAAGGGAATGAAGATTTTTGACTGATAATTCAGCCTTCAACAAACGAGGTAGCGCCGGAAGAAGCCGGGCCAATGGAGAATGTTCCACATGACTCTAGTGAACTGCATATTTAAGGAAATGAAGATATTCTTCTGAAAATTCACCTCAAAAAAACAAACGTGCAGCTGAAGATTCCCAGCCTTCAGGAAAAGCTTCCACATGGCTCCACTGAAAAAGATTTTTATGGGTATGATGATTTCCACTGATATTTCAGCCTCCAATAAAGAAGATTCTGGCAGAAGAAGCTTGGCCTTCAAGAGAAGGTTCCACATAGCTCCAGTGATCTAGATTTTTAAAGGAATGAAGATTTCTACTGATAATACAGACTCCAACAAATGATGTAGTGGGAGAAGAAGCCCGGCCTTCAGAAGAAGGTTCCACATGGCTCCAATGAACTAGATTTTTAAGGGAATGAAGATTTTCTACTGATAATTGATCCTCCTACAAACGTGATAGCGATAGAAGAAGTCGGGCCATCAGGAGAAGGTTCCACATGGCTCCAGTGAGCTAGATTTAAAGGTAATGAAGATTTTCTACTGATAATTAAGCCTCCAACAAAGGAGGTAGCGACAGAAGAAGCCAGTCCAATGAAGAACGTTCCACATGGCTCTAGAGAACTAGATTTTAAGGAAATGAAGATATTCTTCTGATAATTCAGCCTCAAACTAATGAGCTACCAGCAGAGGAAGCCGGGCCTTCAGGAGACGGTTCCAAATGGCTCTAGTGAAATAAATTTTTAAGGGAATGAATATTTTCTACTGATAATTCAGCCCCCAACAAATGCGCTAGTGGCAGAAGAAGCCGGGACTTCAGGAGAACTTTCCACATGGCTCTTGTAAACTAGATTTTTAAGGGAATGAAAAATTTTTACTGATAATTAGGCCTCCAACAAACTAGGTAGTGGTTGAAAAAGACGTGCCTTTTGGAGAATGTTCCACATGGCTCCAGTGAACTGGATTATTTAAGGGAATGAAGGTTTTCTACTGATAATACAGCCTCCAACAAATGAAGTAGCGGGAGAAGAAGCTGGACCTTCAGGAGAAGGTTCCACATGGCTCCCGTGAACTAAATTTATAAGGGAATGAAGATTTTCTAATGATAATTCAGCCTCCAACAAGCAAACTAGAGGCAGTAAAAGACTGGCCTTCAGGAGAAGGTTCCACATGGCTTTAGTGAACTGGATTTTTAAGGGAATGAATATTTTCGACTGATAATTCAGCCACCATCAAATGAGCTAGTGGCAGAAGAATGACAAATGGAGAAGGTTCCACATGGCTATAGTGAACTAGAGTTTTAAGAGAATAGAGATTTTCAAATGATAATTTAGCCAGGTTCCACATGGCTTGAGTGAACTAGATTTTCAAGAGAATAGAGATTTTCAAATGATAATTCAGCCTCCAACAACGTATTAGCAGGAGAAGAAGCTGGGCCTTCAGGAGAAGGTTCCACATGGCTCCAGTGAACTAGATTTTTAATGGAATTAAGATTTTCTACTGATAATTCAGCCTCCAACAAATGAGGTAGCGGCAGAAGAAGACAGGCCTTCAGGAGAAGGTTCCACATGGCTACAGTGTACTAGATTTTTAAGAGAACGATGATTTTCTACTGATAATTCAGCATTCAACAAATGAGGTAGTGGCAGAAGAAGTCAGGAATTCAGGAGATGGATCCAAATGTCTCTAGAGAAATATATTTTTAAGGTAATGAAGATTTTCTACTGATAACTCAGCCTCCAACAAACAAGGTAGTGGCTGAAGAAGAATAGCAAATGGGGAAGGTTCCAAATGGCTCTGGTGAACTAGATTTTTAAAGGAATGAAGATTTTCAACTGATATTTCACCCTCAAAAAAGTACTATCAGCAGTGGAAGCCAGGTCTTCAGGAAAAGTTTCCACATGGATCTAGTGAGCTAGATTTTTAAAGGTATGAAGATTTTCTACTGATAATTCAGCCTTCAACAAATGAGCTAGCAGCAAAAGAAGCCAGGCCTTCAGGGGAAGGTTCTCCATGGCCCCAGTGAACAAGATATTTAAGGAAATGAAGATATTTCAGCCTCCAACAAACGACATAGTGACAGAAGAAGCCAGGCACACATGAGAAGGTTCCACATGGCTCCAGTGAACTAGATATTTAAGGAAATGAAGATTTTCTTCTGAAAATTCAGCCTCCAGCACATGAGCTAGTGGCAGAAGACTGGCCTTCAGGAGAAGGTCCCACATGGCTCCAGTGAACAGGAATGTTTAAGGGAATGAAGCGGGAGAACAAGCTGGTCCTTCAGAATTTTTAAGGGAAAGACTTTTCTGCGCTTTCTTGGCACTCCTACCACCTGTTATTGTAAAATAATTCCCTCTCCACCTCCAAACACAGGAGAGGCAAAGGGAAGTAGCTTTCTTCAAGACACAGTCACATGGATTCTGAAAAGTACCATTTTGGGGAACATAAATCAAGACTTCCCAGTGATAATTTCACTTCCAGCACATAAATCTCGCGTGGAAGGAACACCTCTTCCAGATCTCATATCTCTGTAACTGTCTTTGTCTGTCTCTACCTCTGTCTGAGTTTCAGTCTCATAATTTTTAAAATTTTTACTTCTTAGTATTTTTATAAGGGAAAGGATTTTCTGTGCAATCTGGCCCCTCCTACTGCCTAATTTTGTTAAAATAATTCCCTCTCCCCCTCCTACCCCAGGAGAGACAAGGGAAGAGACCTTCTTCAAGAAACAGCCACATGGGTTCTGAAAAGTAGCCTTTATGGGGGAGGTGAAATCAAGACTTCCCACTGATAATTTGGCTTCCAGCACACAAAACTTGCATGGTAGCAAGAACCCTACCCATCCTCCTGTTTCTGTACTTGTCTTTCAATCTCTCTACATCTGTCTCAGTCTCAGAATCCTCTTTTTATTTAATTTTTGCTTTTTTAGAATTTTTTAAGGGAAAGCATTTTCTCCGAGTTCTGGCACCTCCTACCGCCTAATTTTGTTCAATTAATTCCCTCTCCCCCTCCCAACCCAGGAGAGGCAAAGGGAAGAGACCTTCTTAGAGACACGGTCACATGGATTCTGCAAACTAGTCCATTTGGGGGAACAGAAATAAAGACTTCCCACTGAAAATTTGGCTTCCAGCACACAAAATTTGTGTGGTAGGAAGGCCCTTTCCAATCCTTCGGTCTGTACTTATTTTTTTCTTTCTCTACCACTGTCTTGGTCGCCGATTCCTATTTCTTTTAAAAGTTTTGCTTTTTTGATTTTTAATGGAAGGCATTTTCTGTGCTTTTTGTCCCCTTATACCGATTTATTATGTTAAAATTCTTCCCTCTCCTCCTCACAAGCCAGGAGAGGTAAATGGAATAGGCCTTCTTGGATAAACAGCCACATGGATTCAGCAAACTAGCCATTTGGGGGAACAGAAATCAAGACTTCCCACTGATAATTTGGCTTCCAGCACACAAAACCTTCGTGTTACGAAGACCCTTTCCAGGTCTCTTGTCTCTGTCCCTGTTTTTGTGTGTCTCTACCACTGTCTCAGTCTCAGAATCCTCTATTTTTTTCAATTTTTCTTTTTAGAAATATTTAAGGGAAAGCATTTTATGCACTTTCTGGCCCCTCCTACCACGTTATTTTGTTAAAATAATTCCCTCTCTCATTCCCAATGCAGGAGAGGCAAAGGGAAGGCGCCTTCTTGAAGAGACAGCCACGTGGATTCTGCAAACTAGCCATTTTGGGGGAACAGAAATCAAGACTTCCCATTGATAACTTCACTTCCTGCACGCAGAACTCACGATTAGGAAGACCACTACCAGTCTGCTGTCTCTGCACCTGTGTTTGTCTCTACCTCTGCCTCGGTCTCTGTATCATTTTTGTTAAATTATTGCTCCTTAGCATTTTTAAGGGAAAGATTTTTCTCTGCTTTCGGCGCCTCCAATAGCCTAATTTTGTTATTAAATTCCCTCTCCCTCTCCCAACCAGGAGAGGCAAAGGAAGGAGGGCTTCTTGGAGACACAGCCACATGGATTCTTCAAACTAGCCATTTGGGGGAACATAAATCAATACTTTCCACTGAAAATATGGCTTCCAGCACACAAACTCACGTGGTAGGAAGACCCCTTCCAGTCCATCTGTCTCTGCACTTGTCTTAACTCTCTCTACCTATGTCTCTGTCTCTGATTGTGTTTTCTTTTTTTTTTTTTTTTTTTAGTTTTGCTTTAAATTTTTTTTTTTTTTTTATGTAAGGCATTTTCTGCACTTTCCGGCACCTCCTACCACCTTATTTTCTTAAAATAATTCCCTCTGCCCCTCCCAACCCAGGACAAGCAAAGGAAGAGGACTTTTGGAGACAAAGCCTCATGGATTCTGCAAACTAGCCCACTTGGGGAACAGAAATAAAGACTTCCCACTGAAAATTTGGCTTCCAGCAAACAAAATTCGCGTGGAAAACAAAATTCGCGTGGAAGGAAGGCCCCTTTCAGTTCTCCTGTCTCCATAGATGTCTTTGTTTGTCTCTATCTCTGTCTTGGTTGCAGATTCCTATTTCTTTTAAAATTTTTGCTTGTTATATTTTTCATGAAAGGCATTTTCTATGCTTTTTAGCCCCTCCCACAGATTTATTCTGTTAAAATTCTTCCTTCTCATCGTTGCAAGCAAGGAGAGGCAAATGAAATAGGCCTTCTTGGAGAAACAGCCACATGGATTCAGCAAACTAGCCATTTTGGGGAACATAAATCAACACTTCCAACTCATAATTTGGCTTCCAGCACACAAAACCTCCATGGTATGAAGACCCCTTCCAGGCCTCCTATCTCTGTACTTGTCTTTGTCTTTCTCTACCTCTGTCTTGGTCTCAGATTCTTCTTTTTTTCCATTTTTCTTTTTAGAAATATTTAAGCGAAAGCATTTTATGTGATTTCAGGCACCTCCTACCGGCTATATTTGTAAAAATAATTCCCGCTCCCTCTCCCAACACAGGAGAGGCAAAGAAAAAGTGCCTTTTAGAAGACACAGCCACGTGGATTCTGAAAATTAGCCATTTTGGAGGAACAGAAATCAAGACTTCCCATTGATAATTTGGCTTCCAGCACACAAAATGCACAAGAATGCGAACCCCTACCTGGTCCCTCTCTACCTGTCTTTATCTGTGTCTACCTCTGTTTCGGTCTCTGTTCCTTCTTTTTAAAAAAAATTTTTGCTTTTTACAATTTTTTAACGGAAAGAGTTTTCTGCACTTTCTGGCATGTCCTACTGCCTAATTTTGTTAAAATAATTCTCTCTCACCCTCCCAACCCAGGAGAGGCAAAGGGAAGAGGCCTATTTGGAGACAAAGCCACCAGGATTCTGCAAACTGACAATTTTGAGGGAAAAGAAATAAAGATTTACCACTGATAATTTAGCTTTCAGAACACAAAACTTGCGTGGAAGGAAGGACCCTTCCACTCCTCTTGTCTCTGTACCTGTCTTTGACTGACTGTACCTCTGTCTTGGTCTCTGATTCCGATTTTTTAAATTTTTGCTCTTTAGAATTTCTTAAGGGAAAGCATTTTCAGAGCTTTCTGGCCCCTCCTACCAATTTATTTTGTTAAAAGTCTTCCCTCTCCTCTCAAAAGCCAGGAGAGGCAAGTGGAAAAGGCCTTCTTGGAGAAATAGCCACATGGATTCAGCAAACTAGCCATTTTGGGGGAACAGAAATCAAGAATTCCCACTGATAATTTGACTTAAAGCACACAAAACCTCCCTGGTATGAAGACCCCTTCCAGGTTTCCTGTCTCTGTACCTGTTTGTCTGTCTCTACCACTGTCTCGGTACCAGATTCATTTATTTTTGGCAATTTTTCTTTCTAGAACTATTTAACGGAAAGCATTTTATGCACTTTCTGGCCCCTCCTCCCGCCTCATTTAAAATAATTAAAATAATTCCTGCTCTCATCCCAACACTGGAGAGGCAAAGAAAAAGCGCTTTCTTGAAGACACAGTCACGTGGATTCTAAAAATGAGCAATTTTGTGTGAACAGAAATCAAGACTTCCCACTGATAATTTGGCTTCCAGGACACAAAACTCGCGAGTATGAAGACCCCTACAAAGGTCACTATCTGTGTACCTGTATTTGTCTTTCTCTACCTTTGTCTCGTTCTCTGTCTATTCGATTTTTAAAATTTTTGCTGTTTAGAATTTTGTAAGGTAAAGAGTTTCATCTGAGTTCTGGCACATCCTACCGCCTAATTTTGTTAATAAATTCCCTCTCCCCCTCCCAACCCAGGAGAGGCATGTGAAGGAGGCCTTCTTGGAGACACAGCCACATGGATTGCTCCAACTAGACATTTTGGGGAAACAGAAATCAAGACTTCCTACTGAAAATGTGGCTTCCAGCACACAAATTTCTCGTGGTAGGAAGGCCCCTTCCACTCCTCTTGTCTCTGTACCTGTATTTTTCTGTCTCTACCACTGTCTTGGTCACAGATTCCTATGTCTTTTAAAATTTTTGCTTTTTAGAATTTTAATGGAAAGAAATTTCTGAGTTTTCTGGCCCCTCCTACTGATTAATGTTGTTAACATTCTTCCCTCTCCTCCTCAAAGCCAGGAGAGGTAAATGGAAAAGGCCTTCTTAGAGAAATAGCCACATGGATTCAGCAAACTAGCCATTTGTGGGGAACAGAAATCAAGAGTTCCCACTGATAATTTGTCTTAAAGCACACAAAACCTCCCTGGTATGAAGACCCCTTCCAGGTTTCCTGTCTCTGTACCTGTCTTTGTCTGTCCTACCACAGTCTCGGTCCACATTCCTCTAATTTTGGCAATTTTTCTTTCTAGAAATATTTAACGGAAAACATTTTATGCACTTTTTGGCCCCTCCTACCGCCTCATTTTGTTAAAATAATTCCCACTCTCCTCCCAACACAGGAGAGGCAAAGAAAAAGTGCTTTCTTGAAGACACAGCCACGTGGATTCTGCAATTGAGCAATTTTGTGTGAACAGAAATCAAGACATCCCACTAATAACTTTGTTTCCAGCACAAAAAACTCACGAGTATGAAGACACCTACCAGGCCCTAGGTCTGCGTACATGTCTTTGTCTTTCTCTAGCTCTGTCTCGGTCTCTGAATCTTCATTTTTAAAAATTTTTGCTGTTTAGAATTTTTTAAGGAAAGTTTTCTCCGAGTTCTGGCACATCCTACCGCCTAATTTTGTTAATAAATTCCCTCTCCTCCTCCCAACCCAGCAGAGGCTAAGGGAAGAGGCCTTCTTGCAGAAACAACCACATGGATTCTGCAAACTAGCCATTTTGAGGGAAGAGAAATTAAGATTTCCCACTAATAATTTGGCTTCCAGCACACAACACTCACGTGGTAATAAGACCCATTCCACTCATCTTGTCTCTGTACCTGTCTGTCTGTCTGTACTTCTGTCTCGGGCTCTGATTCCAATTTTTAAAATTTTTACTCTTTAGAATTTTTTAAGGGAAAGCCTTTTCTGTGCTTTCTAGGCACTCCTAACACCTGTTGTTGTTAAAATAATTCCCTTTCCTCCTCCACACTTTGGAGAGGCAAAGGGAAGAAGCTTTCTTCAAGACACAGCACCATGGATTCTGAAAAGTAGCCATTTTGGGGGAACATAAATAAAGACTGGCCCATGATAATGTGACCTCCAGCACACAAATCTCGTGTGGTAGGAAGATCCCTTGCAGACCTCATATCTCTGTAACTGTCTTCGTCGGTCTCTACCTCTGTCTTGGTCTCTGATTCTGATATTTAAATTTTTGCTTTTTAGAATTTTTAAGAGAAAGCATTTTCTGTGCTCTCTGGGCACTTCTAACACCTGTTATTGTTAAAATTATCCCCTTTCCCCCTCCAAACCCAGGAGCGGCAAAGGAAATAAGCTTTCTTCAAGACACAACCACATGGAATCTGAAAAGTAGCCGTTATGGGGGAATATAAATCAAGTCTTGGCCGTGATAATCTGGCTTCCAGCACGCAAATCTCGCGTGGTAGGAAGACCGTTCCAGACCTCCTATCTCAGTAACTGTCTTTGTCGATCTCTACCTCTGTTTCAGTCTCAGAATCCTCTTTTTTTTTTTTAATTTTGCTTTTTAGAATGTTTTAACGGAAAGCATTTTCTGCTCATTCTAGACCCTCCTACCACCTAGTTTTGTTAAAATAATTTTCTCTCTCCCTCCCAACCAAGAAGAGGCAAAGAGAAGAGGCATTATTTACCACAGAGCATGATGTATTCACCAATCTAGCCATTTTCGTGGATAAGAAACCAAAACTTCAAACTGATAATTTGGGTTCCAGCACACAAATCTAGCGTGATAGGAAGACCCCATCAAAACCTCATATCTCTGTCACTGTCTTTCTCTGTATCTACCTCTGTCTCGGTCTCAGAATAAACTTTTTTAAAAATATTTGCTGTTTAGAATTTTTTAAGGGAAAGCCATTTCTGTGCTTTCTGGCACCTCCTTCTGCCTAATTTTTTAAAAATAATTCTCACTGCCCTCCCAACCCAGGAGAGGCAAAGGGAAGAGACATTTTTAGAGACACAGCCATATGTATTCTGTGAACTAGCCATTTTGGGGAACAAAAATCAAGACTTCCCTCTGAAAATTAGGCTTCAAGAACACTAATCTTGGGTGGTAGGAAAGTCTCTTGCAGTCCTCCTATCTCTGAAACTGTCTTTGTCTCTCTCTATCTCTGTCTCTGTTTCTGTCTCATCATTTTTATTACTTTTTGTTTTTTTTAGAATTTCTTAACGGAAAGCATTTTTTGCGCTCTCTAGTCACTCCTACCGCCTTATTTTGTTAAAATAATATCCTCACCCCTCCCAAAGCAGGAGAGGCAAAGGGAAGGCACCTTCTTAAAAACACAGCCAAGTGGATTCTGCAAACTAGCTATTTTGGGGGAACAGAAATAAAGACTTGCCATTGATAATTTGGCTTCCATCACCCAAAACTCATGATTAGGAAGACCACTACCAGGCTGCTGTCTCTGCACCTGTCTTTGTCTGTCTCTACCTCTGCCTCAGTCTCTGTATCCTCATTTTTATTAAATGTTTGTTTCTTGCAACATTTTAGGGAAAGCCTTTTTTCAGCTTGCGGGCACCTCCTACAGCCTAATTCTGTTAAAAAGATTCCCTCTCCCTCTCCCAACCCAGGAGAGGCAAAGGGAGGAGGTCTTCTTGGAGACACAGCCACATGGAGTGTTCAAACTAGCCATTTTTGGGGAACAGAAATCAAGACTTCCCTCTGAAAATGTGGCTTCCAGCACACAAAATTCGCGTGGTAGGAAGGCCTTCCACTCCTCCTGTCTCCATACCTGTCTTCGTCTGTCTCGACCTCTGTCTCGGTTGCAGATTTCTATTTCTTTTAAATTGTTTGCTTTTTCCATTTTTAATGGAAAGCCTTTTCTGAGCTTTCTTGCTCGTCCTACAGATTTATTTTCTTCAAATTCTTCCCTCTCCTCCTCACAAGCCAGGAGAGGTTAATGGAAAAGGCCTGCTTGGGGAAATAGCCACATGGATTCAGCAAACTAGCCATTTTGGGGAAACAGAAATCCAGAATTCCCACGGATAATTTGACTTAAACACACAAAACCTACCTGGTGTGAAGACCCCTTCCAGGTTTCCTGTCTCCATACCTGTCTTTGTCTGTCTCTACTACTTTCTCGGTCTCAGATTCCTCTACTTTTGGCAATTTTTCCTTCTAGAACTATTTAATGGAAAGCATTTTAAGCCCTTTCTGTCCCCTCCTACCGCCTTATTATGTTAAAATAATCACCACTTTCCTCCCAACACAGGAGAGCCAAAGAAAAAGTGCTTTCTTGAAGACACAGTCACATGGATTGTGCAAACGAGCAATTTTGTGTGAACAGAAATCAACACTTCCCACTGAGAATTTGGCTTCCAGCACACAAAACTCACGAGTATGAAGACGCCTACCAGGTCCTCTGTGGAAGAGATTCTCCGAATTCTGGCACATCTTACCGCCTAATTCTGTTAATAAATTCCCTCTCCAACTCCCAATCCAGGAGAGGCAAAGGAAAGAGGCCTTCTTGCAGACACAGCCACATGGATTCTGCAAACAAGCCATTTTGAGGGAACAGAAATTAAGATTTCCCTCTGATCATTTGGCTTCCACAACACAATAGTCGCATGGCAGGAAGACCCCTTCCACTCTTCCTGTCTCTGTACCTGTCTTTGTCTGTCTGTACCTCTGTCTCGGTCCCTGATTCTGATTTTTAAAATTTTTGCTCTTTAGAATTTTTTAAGGGAAAGCATTTTCTGTGCTTTCTGGGCACTCCTAACACCTGTTATTGTTAAAATAATTCCCTTTCCCTCTCCAAACCCAGGAGAGGCAGAGGGAAGAAGCTTTCTTCAATACCCAGCCAAATAGATTCTGAAAAGTAGCCGTATTTGGGGAACATAAATCAAGACTTGTCTGTGATAATGTTGCATCCAGCACGCAAATCTCGCGTGGTAGGAAGACCCCTTGAAGACCTCATATCTCTGTAACTGTCTTAGTCGGTCTCTACCTCTGTCTCGGTCTCAGAATCCTCTTCTTTTTTAAATTTATGCGTTTTAGAATTTTTTAGTTAAATCATTTTGTACATATTTGGGTCCCTCCTACCACCTGGTTTTGTTAAAATATTTCCCTCTCTCCCTCCCAACCCAGGAGAGGCAAAGAGAAGAGGCCTTATTTACCAAAGAACCTGATGGATTCACCAATCTAGCCATTTTCGTGGATAAGAAAGCAAGACTTGACAC
>NW_006159831.1:44642-45664 GCF_000334495.1 Tupaia belangeri chinensis | reverse complement strand
TGTCTCTGCACCTGTCTTTGTCTGTCTCTACCTCTGCCTCAGTCTCTGTATCCTCCTTTTTTTACAACGTTTGTTTCTTGGAATATTTTAGGGAAAGCTTTTTCTCAGTTTGCGGGCACCTCCTACAGCCTAATTTTGTTAAAATGATTCCCTCACCCTCTCCCAAGCCAGAAGAAGCAAAGAGAGGAGGCCTTGTTGGAGACACATGGAGTGTTCAAACTAGCCATTTTTGGGGAACAGAAATCAAGACTTCCCACTGAAAATGTGGCTTCCAGCACACAAAATTCACGTGGTAGGATGGCCCTTTGCACTCCTCCTGTCTCCATACCTGTCTTCATCTGTCTCGACCTCAGTCTCGGTCGCAGATTCCTATTTCTTTTAAATTGTTTGCTTTTTCCATTTATAATGGAAAGCCTTTTCTGAGCTTCTTGCCCTTCCTACTGATTTATTTTCTTCAAATTCTTCCCTCTCCTCCTCACACGCCATGAGAGGTAAATGGAAAAGGCCTGCTCGGAAAATTGCTGCATGGATTCAGCAAACTAGCCATTTTGGGGGAACAGAAATCCAGAATTCCCACTGATAATTTGACTTAAACACACAGAACCTCCCTGGTGTGAAGACCCCTTCCAGGTTTCCTGTCTCCATACCTGTCTTTGTCAGTCTCTACCACTTTCTTGGTCTCGGATTCCTCTACTTTTGGCAATTTTTCCTTCTAGAACTATTTAATGGAAAACATTTTATGCCCTTTCTGGCCCCACCTACAGCCTTATTTTGTTAAAATAATCCCCATCCTCCTCCCCACACAGGAGAGGCCAAGAAAAAGCGCTTTCTTGAAGACACAGCCACATGGATTGTGCAAACAAGCAATTTTGGGTGAACAGAAATCAACACTCCCCACTGAGAACTTGGCTACCAGCACAGAAAACTTGCGAGTATGAAGACGCCTAGCTGGCCCCCTGTCTGCGTACCTGTCTTGGTCTGTCTCTACCTCTGTCTCAGTATTTGTCTGTTTTTTTAAATTT
>NW_006159831.1:42605-44606 GCF_000334495.1 Tupaia belangeri chinensis | reverse complement strand
CTGAGTTCTGGCATATCTTACCGCCTAATTCTGTTAATAAATTCCCTCTCCTCCTCCCAACGGAGGGGTGGCAAAGGGAAGAGGCCTTCTTGCAGACACAACCACATGGATTCTGCAAACTAGCCATTTTGATGGAACAGAAATTAAGATTTCCCTCTAATCATTTGGCTTCCAGAACACAATAGTCGTGTGGTAGGAAGACCCCTTCCAATCTTCCTGTCCCGGTACCTATCTTTGTCTGTCTGTACCTCTGTCTCGGTCACTGACTCCGATTTTTAAAATTTTTGCTCTTTAGAACCTTTTAAGGGAAAGCATTTTCTGTGCTTTCTGGGCACTCCTAACACCTGTTACTGTTAAAATAATTCCCTGTTTCCCTCCAAACCCAGGAGAGGCAAAGGGAATAAGCTTTCTTCAAGACCCAGCCACATGGATTCTGAAAATTAGCCGTTTTGGGGGAACATAAATCAAGACTTGCCCGTGATTATTTTGCTTCCAGCACACAAATCTCGCGTGGTAGGAAGACCCCTTGCAGACCTCATATCTCTGTAACTGTCTTTGTCAATCTCTACCTCTATCTCGGTCTTAGAACCCTCTTTTTTTTTTTTTAAATTTTTACATTATAGAATTTTTTAGTTAAAGCCTTTTCTGCATATATGGGTATCTCCTACCACCAGGTTTTGTTAAAATATTTCCCTCTCTCCCTCTCAACCCAGGAGAGGCAAAGGGAAGAGGCCTTATTTACCACAGAACCTGATGGATTCACCAATCTAGACATTTTCATGGATAAGAAAGCGAGACTTGCCACTGATAATTTGGCTTCCAGCACAAAAATCTCGTGTGGTAGGGAGACTTCAGACTTCCTCTCAGACTTCATATCTCTGTCACTGTCTTTATCTGTCTCTACCTGTGTCTCGGTCTCAGAGTCCTCTTTTTGAAAAATATTTGCTGTTTAGAATTTTTTAAGGGAAAGCCATTTCTGTGATTTTTGGCACCTCCTACTGCTTAATTTTGTTAAAATAATTCCCACTCCCCTACCCACCTAGGAGATGCAAAGGGAAGAAACCATTTTGGACACACAGCCCCAGGAATTCTGCTAACTAGCCATTTTGGGGGAACCGAAATCAAGACTTCCCTCTGATAATTAGGCTCCAAGCACGCTAAACTACCATGGTAGGGAGACCACTTCCAGTTCTCCAGTCTCTGTAGCTGTGTTTGTCTCTCTCTACCTTTGCCTCGGTTTCTGTCTCCTCATTTTTATTACTTTTTGTTTTTTACAATTTTTGAAAGGAAAGCATTTTGGGCGCTTTCTAGCCACTCCTACCGCCTTATTTTGTTAAAATAATATCCTCACCCCTCCCAAAGCAGTAGAGACAACGGGAAGGCGCCTTCTTAAAGAAGAAACACAAGCCAAACGATTCCTGCACTTTAGCCATTTTGGGGGAACATGAATCAAGTCTCGCCATTGAAAATTTGGCTTCCAGCACCCAAAACTCATGATTAGGAAGACCACTACCAGGCTGCTGTCTCTCCACCTGTCTTGGTCTGTCTCTACCTCTGCTTCAGTCATTGTATCCTCATTTTTATTAAATGATTGTTTCTTAGAATATTTTAGGGAAAGCCTTTTCTCGGCTTGTGGGCACCTCCTACAGCCTAATTTTGTTAAAATGATTCCCTCCCCTCTCCCAACCCAGGAGAGGCAAAGGGAGAAGGTCTTCTTGGAGACACAGCCACATGGAGTGTTCAAACTTGCCATGTTTGGGGAACAGAAATCAAGACTTCCCACTGAAAATGTGGCTTCCAGCACACAAAATTCGCGTGGTAGGAAGGCCCCTTCCACTCCTCCTGTCTCTGTACATGTCTTCGTCTGTGTCGACCTCAGTCTCGGTCACAGATTCCTATTTCTTTTAAATTGCTTGCTTTTTCCATTTTTAATGGAAAGCCTTTTCTGAGCTTTCTTGCCCGTCCTACAGATTTATTTTCTTCAAATTCTTCCCTCTCCTC
>NW_006159831.1:38503-42493 GCF_000334495.1 Tupaia belangeri chinensis | reverse complement strand
AAAATCTGGCCTCCCACACCCAAAACTCGTGTGGTAGGAAGATCTCTTCCAGGCCCCCTGTCTCTCCACCTTATTTTGTCTCTCTCTACCTCTGTCTCTGTCTTCTGTCTTTTTTTTTAGTTTTTTTTCCTTTTAGCATTTTTAAGGTAAAGCATTTTCTGCACTTTCTGGCCCCACCTACCACCTTATTTTGTTAAAATAATCCCCACTCTCCTCCCAAAACAGTAGAGGCAAAGAAAAAGCGCTTTCTTGAAGACACAGCCACATGGATTGTGCAAACGAGCAATTTTGGGTGAACAGAAATCAGCACATCCCATTAACTATTTGGCTTCCAGCACAGAAAACACGCGAGTATGAAGACGCCTACCTTGCCCCCTTTCTGCATACCTGTCTTGGTCTGTCTCTACCTCTGTCTCAGTCTGTGTCTCTTCCTTTTTAAAAATTTTTGCTATTTAGAATTTTTTAAAGGAAAGAGATTTCTCCGAGTTCTGGCACATCTTACCGCCTAATTCTGTTAATAAATTCCCTCTCCCCCTCCCAACCCAGGAGTGGCAAAGGGAAGAGGCCTTTTGGGAGACACAGCCACATGGATTCTGCAAACTAGCCATTTGAGGGAACAGAAATTAGGATTTCCCTTTGATCATTTGGCTTCCAGAACACAATAGTCGCGTGGCAGGAAGACCCCTTCCACTCTTCCTGTCTGGGAACCTGTCTTTGTCTGTCTGTACCTCTGTTTTGGTCACTGATTCCGATTTTTAAAATTTTTGCTCTTTAGAATTTTTTAAGGGAAAGCATTTTCTGTGCTTTCTGGGAACTCCTAACACCTGTTACTGTTAAAATAATTCCCTCTCCCCCTCCAAACCCAGGAGAGGCAAAGGGAAGAAGCTTTCTTTAAGACCCAGCAACATAGATTGTGAAAAGTAGCCATTTTGGGGGAACATATATCAAGACTTGCCTGTGATAATGTTGCATCCAGCACACAAATCTCGCGTGGTAGGAAGACCCCTTGCAGTCCTAATATCTCTGTAACTGTCTTTGTCTGTCTCTACCTATGTCTCGGTCTCAGACTCGTCTTTTTATTTTTTTAATTTTGGGATTTTAGAATTTTTTAGTTAAATTATTTTCTGTATATTCTGGTCTCTCCTCCCGCCTGGTTGTGTTAAAATATTTTCCTCTCTCCCTCCCAACCCAGGAGAGGCAAAGAGAAGAGTCCTTATTTACCAGAGAATCTGATGGATTCAGCAATCTAGCCATTTTCGTGGATCAGAAACCGAGACTTGCCTCGTGGTAGGAAGACCCCTTTCAAGTCTCCTGTCTCTGTATCTGTCTTTGTCTCTCTCTACCTCTGTCTCTGTCCTCTCTCTCTCCCTCTCTTTTAATTTTTGCTTTTTAGAATTTTTTAAGGTGAGGCATTTTACAGGGCTGTGTGGCCCCTCCTAGCCCTTTATCTTGTTAATCATTCCCTCTCTCCCTCCCAACCCAGGAGAGGCAAAGAGAAGAGTCCTTATTTACCAGAGAATCTGATGGATTCAGCAATCTAGCCATTTTCGTGGATCAGAAACCGAGACTTGCCTCTGATAATTTGGCTTCCAGCACACAAATCTAGTGTGGTAGAAAGAGCCCTCCCAGACTTCATATCTCTGTCACTGTCTTTGTCTGTCTCTACCTCTGACTCAGTCTCAGAGTCCTCTTTTTAAAAAATTTTTGCTGTTTATAATATTTTTAATAGAAAGCCGTTTCAGTGCTTTCTGGCACCTCATACCGCCTAATTTTGTTAAAATAATTCCCACTCCCCTCCCCACCTAGGAGAGGCAAAGGGAATAAACCATTTTGGACACAGCCCTAGGAATTCTGCTAACTAGCCATTTTGGGGGAACTAAAATCAAGAAACCCCTCTGATAATTTGGCTTCAAGCAGGCTAAAATCGTGTGGTATGGAGACCCCTTCCAGTCCTCCGGTCTCTGTAACTGTCTTTTTCTCTCTCTACCTTTGCCTCGGATTCTGTCTCCCCATTTTTAATACTTTTTATTGTTTACTATTTTTGAAAGGTAAGCATTTTGGGTGCTTTCTAGCCACTCCTACCGCCTTATTTTGTTAAAATAATATCCTCTCCCCTCCAATAGCAGGAGAGGCAACGGGAAGGCATCTTCTTGAAGAGACAGCCACATGGATTCTGCAAACTAGCCATTTTGGGGGAACATGAATCAAGTCTCGCCATTGAAAATTTGGCTTCCAGCACCCAAAACTCATGGTTACGAACACCACTACCAGGCTGCTGTCTCTACACCTGTCTTTGTCTGTCTCTACCTCTGCCTCAGTCTCTGCATCCTCATTTTTATTAAATCTTTGTTTCTTAGAATATTTTAGGGAAAGCCTTTTTTTTTCTTGTGGGCACCTCCTACAGCCTAATTTTGTTAAAATGATTCCCTCTCCCTCTCCCAACCCAGGAGAGGCAAAGGGAGGAGGCCTTCTTGGAGACATAGCCACATGGAGTGTTCAAACTTGCCATTTTTGGGGAACAGAAATCGAGACTTCCTACTGAAAATGTGGCTTACAGCACTCAAAATTCACGTGGTAGGAAGGCCCCTTCCACTCCTCCTATCTCCGTACCTGTCTTAGTCTGTCTCAACCTCTGTCTCGGTCGCAGATTCCTATTTCTTTTAAATTGTTTGCTTTTTCCATTTTTAATGGAAAGCCTTTTCTGAGCTTTCTTGCCCGTCCTACAGATTTATTTTCTTCAAATTCTTCCCTCTCCTCCTCACAAGCCAGGAGAGGTTAATGGAAAAGGCCTACTTGGAGAAATAGCCGCATGGATTCAGCAAACTAGCCATTTGGGGGAACGGAAATCCAGAATTCCCACTGATAATTTGACTTAAACACACAAAACCTCCCTGGTATGATGACCCCTTCCACGTTTCCTGTCTCTGTACCTGTGTTTGTCTGTCTCTACCACTTTCTCGGTCTCAGATTCCTCTACTTTTGGCAATTTTTCCTTCTAGAACTATTTAACAGAAAGCATTTTATGCTCTTTCTTGCCCCACCTATCACCTTATTTTGTTAAAATAATCCCCACTCTCCTCCCAACACAGGAGAACCAAAGAAAAAGCGCTTTCTTGAAGACACAGCCACATGGATTGTGCAAACGAGCAATTTTGTGTGAACAAAAATCAACGCATCCCATTAAGTATTTGGCTTCCAGCACACAAAACTCGCGAGTATGAAGATGCCTACCAGGCCCCCTGGGTACCTGTCTTGGTCTGTCTCTACCTCTGTCTCGGTCTTTGTCTCTTCGTTTATTTAAATTTTTACTGTTTAGAATTTTTTAAGGGAAAGTCCATGGCTCCTGCGATCTAGCCATTTTTGGAAAAGGGAAGATGTCCCACTGATAACTGGGCCTCCAGCATACAAAACTCGCATGGTAGTAAGACCACTTACAAGTCTCCAGTCTCTGTATCACTCTTTGTCTCTCTCTACCTCTGTCTCTGTCCTCTCTCTCTCTCTGTCTTTTTTTAAATTTTTCCTTTCTCGATTTTCCAATTTTTGAGTTTTATTAAAATTTTTTGAATATTATTTTTTTTTGTTTAAAGTTTTTTTCTCTTCTTTTTCTCTGTGTCTTGTCTGGTGTTTTTGCTGTTGTTTCCCTCTCTCTTTTTTCTTTTCTGCACACTCCTCTACCCTCTGATTGAACTTCCAAGTTCGGGAAGAAACCGACCATCCATCCACCAGATGACTAGAAATTGCTGCAGGACCACAAGAAATATGGGGAAGCAGGAAAATACCTCTCTCAAAAGGGAAACACATAGCTGCTCTTCATCCACATAGAGTCCCATGAAAATCATGGAACTGTCTGATAAAGAATTCAGAACGTTCATAATGGCAAAGCTAACAGAGATGGAAGAGAAGAGAGACAAAGAACTGCTGAAGAGGAAGGAGAAAGGAGTTGAAGAGTTCCAAGAGGTGAGGAAATTCATGCAAGATCTAAAAGAGGAA
>NW_006159831.1:33728-37008 GCF_000334495.1 Tupaia belangeri chinensis | reverse complement strand
TTTTTAGTTAAAGCATTTTCTGCATATTCGGGTCCCTCCTACCGCCAGGTTTTGTTAAAATATTTCCCTCTCTCCCTCCCAACCCAGGAGAGGCAAAGAGAAGAGGCCTTATTTACCACATAACCTGATGGATTCACCAATCTAGCCATTTTCGTGGATAAGAAACCAAGACTTGCCAGTGATAATTTGGTTTCCAGCACACAAATCTCGTGTGGTAGGAAGACCCGTCCCAGACTTCATATCTCTGTCACTGTCTTTATCTGTCTCTACCTGTGTCTTGGTCACAGAGTCCTCTTTTTAAAAAATTTTTGCTGTGCAGAATTTTTTAAGGAAAAGCCATTCCTGTGCTTTCTGGCACCTCCTACCGCCTAATTTTGTTAAAATAATTCCCACTCCCCTCCCCACCTAGGAGACGCCAAGGGAAGAAACCATTTTGGACACACAGCCACATGGATTCTGCTAACCAGCCATTTTGGGGGAACCGAAATCAGGACTTCCCTCTCATAATAAGGCTCCAAGCAGGCTAAACTCGCGTGGTATGGAGACCCCTTCCAGTCCTCTGGTCTCTGTAACTGTCTTTGTCTCTACCTTTACCTCGGTTTCTGTCTGCCCGTTTTTATTACTTTTTGTTTTTTACAATTTTTGAAAGGAAAGCATTTTGGGCGCTTTCTAGCCACTCCTACCGCCTTATTTTGTTAAAATAATATCCTCACCCCTCCCAAAGCAGGAGAGGCAACGGGAAGGCGCCTTCTTGAAGAGACAGCCACGTGGATTCTGCAAACTAGCCATTTTGGGGGAACACGAATCAAGACTCGACATTGAAAATTTGGCTTCCAGCACCCAAAACTCACGATTAGGAAGACCACTACCAGGCTGCTGTCTCTGCATTTGTCTTGGTCTGTCTCTACCTCTGCTAGAGTCTTTGTATCCTCAATTTTATTAAATATTTGTTTCTTGGAATATTTTAGGGAAAGCCTTTTCTCGGCTTACAGGCACCTGCTACAGCCTAATTTTATTAAAATGATTCCCTCTCCCTCTCCCAAGCCAGGAGAGGCAAAGGGAGAAGGCCTTCTTGGAAACACAGCCACATGGAGTGTTCAAACTAGCCATTTTTGGGGAACAGAAATCAAGACTTCCCACGAAAAATGTGGCTTCCAGCACACAAAATTTGCGTGGTAGGAAGGCACCTTCCACTCCTCCGGTCTCCGTACCTGTCATCGTCTGTCTCGACTTCTGTCTCGGTCACTGATTCTGATTTTTAAAATTTTTGCTCTTTAGAATTTTTTAAGGGAAAGCATTTTCTGTGCTTTCTGGGCACTCCTAACGCCTGTTATTGTTAAAATAATTCCCTTTCCCACTCCAAACCCAGGAGAGGAAAAAGGAAGAAGCTTGCTTCAAGACCCAGCCACATAGATTCTGAAAAGTAGCCATTTCGGGGGAACATAAATCAAGACTTACCCATGATAATTTTGCTTCCAGCACACAAATCTCACGTGGTAGGAAGACGCCTTGCAGTCCCAATATCTCTGTAACTGTCTTTGTTGGTCTCTACCTCTGTCTCAGTCTCAGAATCCTCTCTCTCTTTTTTAATTTTTGCATTTTAGAATTTTTTAGTTAAAGCATTTTCTGCATATTCGGGTCCCTCCTACTGCCTGGTTTTGTTAAAATATTTCCCTCTCTCCCTCCCAACCCAGGAGAGGCAAAGAGAAGAGGCCTTATTTACCACATAACCTGATGGATTCATCAATCTAGCCATTTTCGTGGATAAGAAAGCGAGACTTGCCACTGATAATTTGACTTCCAGCATACAAATCTCGTGTGGTAGGAAGACCCGTCCCAGACTTCATATCTCTCTCACTGTGTTTGTCTGTCTATACCTGTTTCTCTGTCTCAGAGTCCTCTTTTTAAAAAACTTTTGCTGTTTTGAATTTTTTAAGAAAAAGCCATTTCTGTGCTTTTTGGCACCTCCTACCGCCTAATTTTGTTAAAATAATTCCCACTCCCCTCCCCACCTAGGAGAGGCAAAGGGAAGAAACCATTTTGCACACACAGACACATGGATTCTGCTATGTAGCCCTTTTGGGGAAACCAAAATCAAGACTTTCCTCTGATAATTAGGCTTCAAGCATGGTAAACTGGCATGGTAAGGAGACCCCTTCCAGTCCTCCTGTCTCTGTAACTGTCTCTGTCTCTCTCTACCTTTGCCTTGGTTTCTGTCTCCCCATTTTTATTACTTTTTGTTTTTCACAAGTTTTAAAAGGAAAGCATTTTGGGCGCTTTCTAGCCACTCCTACCGCCTTATGTTGTTAAAATAATATCCTCACCTCTCCCAAAGCAGGATAGGCAAAGGGAAGGCACCTTCTTGATGACACAGCCACATGGATTCTGCAAACTACCAATTTGGGGGATCACGAATCAAGACTCGCCAATGAAAATTTGGCTTCCAGCACGCAAAACTCACGAATAGGAAGACCACTACCAGGCTGGTGTCTCTGCACCTGTCTTTGTCTGTCTCTACCTCTGCCTCAGTCTGGGTATCCTCATTTTTATTAAATGTTTGTTTCTTAGAATATTTTAGGGAAAGCCTTTTCTCAGCTTGCGGGCACCTTATACAGCCTAATTTTGTTAAAATGATTCCCTCTCCCTCTCTTAAGCCAGGAGAGGCAAAGGGAGGAGGCCTTCTTGGAGACACAGCCACATGGAGTGTTCAAACTAGCCATTTTTGGGGAACAGAAAATCAGACTTCCCACTGAAAATGTGGCTTCCAGCACACAAAATTCGCGTGGTAGGAAGGCCCCTTCCACTCCTCCTGTCTCCGTACCTGTCCTCCTCTGTCTCGACCACTGTCTCGGTTGCAGACTCCTATTTCTTTTAAATTGTTTGCTTTTCCAATTTTAAATAGAAAGAATTTTCTGAGCTTTCTTGCCCCTCCTTCCGATTTATTTTCTTCAAATTCTTCCCTCTCATCTTCACAAGCCTGGAGAGGGAAAAGTAAAAAGCCTGATTGGAGAAATAGCTCTATGGATTCAGTAAACCAGGCATTTTGGGGAAACTGACTTTCTTGAAGTCACGGTCTCATGGATTCGCCACCAGACAGTTTTGGGGAAACAGAAATCCAAACTTCCCATTGATTATTCTACCTCCAGCACACAAAACTCGTGTGCTTGAAGAACACCATCCAGGCCCCCTGTCTCTGAACTTATCTATGTCTCTCTGTGCCTCTGTCTCTGTCTCTGACTCCCATCATATTTTTCAATTTTTGCTCTTTAGTATTTGTTAC
>NW_006159831.1:32204-33666 GCF_000334495.1 Tupaia belangeri chinensis | reverse complement strand
CCTCTCAATCCCGAAAAGGAAAGGGCATCAGCCCTTCTTGAAGATAGAGCTTCAGAGAGTCTGCAAAGTAGCCATTTTGGAAAATTGAAATGAAGACTTCCCTCTGATCATTCGGCCTCCAACACACAAAACTCACATGGTAGGTAGAACTATTGCAGAGCTCCTTTCTCTGTACCTAACTTCATATTTCTCTACCTCTGTCTCTGTCTCCTCTCCCTTTTATTATTGCTTTTTAGAATATTTTCCAGTACAGCATTTTCTGTGCATTCTGGACACTCCTGCCTCTTTATTTTGTGAAAATAATTCCCTATCCCCTTCCTAACCCAGGACAGGCAAAGGCAACCGGAATACTGGAAGACACAGTCACATGGATTCTGCAAACTAACGATTTTGGCGAAACAGAAATCAACAATTCCCTCTGATTATTCTGCCTTCAACTCATAAAACTCGCATGGTTGGAAGGACCCTTCCAAGCCTCCTGTCTCTGTACTTGTCTTTGTCTCTCTCTACCTCATTCTCTGTGTCTGACTCTTCTCATATATTTTAATTTTTGCTCTTTGGAATTTTTGAAGGTCAAGCATTTTCTGCGCATTCCTGGGTCTCCTGCCTTTTATTTTTTAAAATAATTCCCTCTCCCCATTCCAACCAAGGGGTGCAAATCAACCAATATTCTTGAAGACACTGTCTCATGGCTTCGGCAAACTAGCCCTTTGGGGAAAACATAAATCAAGAATGCCTCCTGAAAATTGGGCCTCCAGCACACAGAAGTCACGAGGAAAGGAGACTGCATACACGCCTCCTGTCTCTGTACTTGTCTTTTTTGCTCTCTCCCTCGGATCCTGTCCTGTCTCTACTCATAGGTTTTATAATTTTTGTTATTTAGAATTTTTGAATGGAAGGCATTTTCTACTCTTTCTGACCCTCCTATTCCTTTATTTTGCTACAATAATTGCCTTTCCTCTTTCCAACCCAGAAGAGGGAAAGGCAACAGGCCTTCTTGAAGACACAATCTCATGGATTCTGTAAACTAGCCTTGTAGGAAAAAAGCAATTAGGACTTCGCACTGATAATTCGGATTCCAGCACACCAACTTGGCCTTGTAGGTACACATCTTGCAGGTCTCCTGTCTCTGTACCTGTATTTGTCTCTCTCAATCTCTGTCTCTGTCTCTTGCTATTCTCATCTTTTTAAATGGTTTTTAGAATTTCTTACTGCCAACATTTTCTATGCTCTCTGTCCCGTCCAACACCTTGAATTTCTTAAAATAATTTTCTCTCCACCTCCATACCCAGGAGAGGCAAAGACAAAGGCCATCTTGTCGACATGGACTCATGGATTCTGCCAAATAGCCATTTTAGAAGATAACAAATCAAGATATGCTTCTGCAAATTCTGCCTAAAGCACAAAAAGCTCACGTGATAGGCCGGCTTTTTCCCACCCTCCCGTCTTTGTACCTGTCTTT
>NW_006159831.1:0-2391 GCF_000334495.1 Tupaia belangeri chinensis | reverse complement strand
ATTTTGTTAAAATAGTTCCCTCTCGCCTCACTACCCAGGAGAATAAAGGCAACAGGCCTTCTGGAAGACACCATCTCATGGATTCTGCTAACTACCCATTTTGTGGAAGCAGCAATGTAGACTTCCCTCCGATCCTTACCTTCAACACAAAAATCTCACAGGAAATGAGAAACCCTTTCTAGCCCTTTGTCTCTCTTCATGACTTTGTTTCTCTCTATCTCAGTCTCTGTCTCTGTCGAATTTCTATTTTTTTGTAATGTATGCGTTTTAGAATTTTTTTATGGTAAAGTATTGTTTGCTAGTGGTGGCCCTCTTGACCCTTTTACTTTCTTCAATTTATTCCGTCTCCACCTCCCAAACCAGAAGAAGAGAAGGCAAAAACCGTGTTGAACATCGAGCCTCATGGATTCTGCAAACGAGCCATTTTTGGGGAAATAGAAGTGAAGACTTCCCCCTGATAAATCCCCGTCAAATACACAAAATAGGCGTGGTAGGAAGAACCCTTTCAGCCCTTCTGTCTCTGTCTTGTGTCTCCGCTCCTGTCTTTGCCTCTCATTACCAGAGTCTCTGTCTCTGTGTCCTCTCCTGTGTTCTTTTTTTCATTTGTGCTTATTAGAATTATGGACAGTGAAGCATTTTGTGTGCTTTCTGGCCCCTCGGGGCCCTTTGTTTTGTTCAAATAATTCCCTCTCCCACTCTCAACCCAAGAGACACAAAGGCAACAGGCCTTCTGGAAGGCACATTCTGATGTGTTCTACATCTAGCCATATTGGGGAAACAGAAATGAAGACTTCCGTCAAATAATTTGGCCTCCATCACAAAAAAACGTGCATGGCTGGAAGAACCCTTCAATGCCTCCTGTCACTGTGCTTATCAATGTTTCCCCCTACCTCAGTCTCTGTCTCTGTCTTCTCTCATTTTTCTTTAATTTCAACTTTTAGTCTTTTGAATGGTAAAGCATTTTTTGTGTTTTCTGACCCCTCCTACTCCTTTATTTGTGTAAAATAATTCCCACTCTTCTTTACAAAACAGGAGAGCAAAGGCTACTGACCATCTTGAAGACACAGCCTCATGGATTTTCCACCCAACAGCTTTGGGGAAACAGAAATCCAAACTTCCCACTGATTATTCTACCTCCAGCACACAAAACTCGTGGGCTTGAAGAACACCATCCAGGCCCCGTGTCTCTGAAACTATCTATGTCTCTCTGTACCTCTGTCTCTGTCTCCCCTCATATTTTTCCATTTTTGCTCTTTAGTATTTGTTACGGGAAAGCATTTTCTGAGATTTCGGGCCCCTCTGACCCCTTTACTTTGCTACAATAGTTCCCTATCTCCCTCTCAATACAGGAGAGGAAATAGCATCAGGCCTTCTTGAAGATAGAGCTTCAGAGAGTCTGTCAAGTAGCCATTTTGGAGAATTGAAATGAAGACTTCCCTCTGATCATTCGGCCTCCAACACACAAAACTCGCATGGTAGGTAGACCTCTTGCAGGGCTCCTTTCTCTGTACCTAACTTTATATTTCTCTACCTCTGTCTCTTTCTCCTCTCCCTTTTATTACTGCTTTTTAGAATATATTCCGGTACAGCATTTTCTGTGCATTCTGGACACTCCTACTTGTTTATTTTGTGAAAATAATTCTCTATCCCCCTCCTAACCCACGACAGGCCAAGGCAACCGGACTTCTGGAAGACACAGTCACATGGATTCTGCAAACTAACCATTTTCGCCAAACAGTAATCAACAGTTCCCTCTGATTATTCTGCCTCCAACTCATAAAACTCACATGGTTGGAAGAACCCTTCCAAGCCTCCTGTCTCTGTATTTGTCTTTGTCTCTCTCAACCTCATTCTCTGTGTCTGACTCTTCTCATATATTTTAATTTTTGCTTTTTGGAATTTTTGAAGGTCAAGCATTTTCTGCGCATTCCTGGGTCTCCTGCCTTTTATTTTTAAATAATTCCCTCTCCCCATTCCAACCAAGGGGTGCAAATCAACCGACCTTCTTGAAGACACAGTCTCATGGCTTCGTCAATCTAGCCCTTTGGGGAAAACATAAATCAAGAATGCCTCCTGAATATTGGGCCTCCAGCACACAGAAGTCACGAGGAAAGGAGACTGCATAAAGGGCTCCTATCTCTGTACTTCTCTTTATCTCTCTCTCCCTTGGATCCTGTCTCTGACTCTACTCATAGGTTTTGTAATTTTTATTCTTTAGAATTTTTGAATGGAAGGCATTATCTGCTCTTTCTGACCCTCCTACTCCTTTATATTGCTACAATAATTGCCTTTCCCCTTTCCCAACCAGAAGTGGCAAATGCAACAGGCCTTGTTGAAGACAAAATCTCAAGGATTCTGCTAACTAGCCATGTTGGAAAAAGGCAATTAGGA
>NW_006159830.1:0-4484 GCF_000334495.1 Tupaia belangeri chinensis | reverse complement strand
AGAAAGGAGGAGAGAGGGAAATAAAAAAAAAAAGTCATGTGGCACGCAAATTCACCAGGTGCCTTCAGATGTACCAGGCTGCTCCAGTCAAAGGCACAGTCTAGGGGTTTGGGTGGATACTGAACTGGGAGTCTAGAAGGGAGTCAGTGGGGGCAAGGAACTTTGTACCTGCCTAGGGGTCTGGGTGGATGCTGTACTGTGGGTCTGGAAGGGAGTCAGTGGGGGCAGTGTGCCCCCTTGCCTGCCAGGTGCCTTCAGATGTACCAGGCTGCTGCAGCCAAAGGCGCAGTCTGCCTAGGGGTCTGGGTGGATCCTGGACTGGGGGTCTGGAAGGGAGTCAGTGGGGGCAATATGCCCCCTTCCCCACCAGGTGCCTTCAGATGTACCAGGCTGCTGCAGCCAAAGGCGCAGTCTGCCTAGGGGTCTGGGTGGATCCTGGACTGGGGGTCTGGAAGGGAGTCAGTGGGGGCAGTGTGCCCCCTTGCCCGCCAGGTGCCTTCAGAGGGACCAGGCTGCTGCAGCCAAAGGCACAGTCTGTGGAGAGACAGAGAGGGAAAAATTTACAGAAGAGATTTTGAAACTTTTAAAATTTCAAATTTTCAGTACAGTAATGCACAATCTGTGTGAGACAAATGAGAATCTCCAGATCATTTCTAGTCCTAGTTTGAGAATAACTATGGGAAAAAGGGAAAATGACAAAGGGGCAAATGGTTGGATATCAGAGAGGACAGACAGCTTTTTAAAATAATATACTTTTTATAAAGGTGTGGAGAGCAAAGAAATGGAAATCCCAGGAAATACAGATAGATCTGGTGGACCAGTAGATGGCATAATGGTTAATAATGGTTATGTTGTTGGACTTCCACATAGTCAACCATGGTTCGAGTCTGGGATCTGGCAGCTTAAAACTCATGCCAGTTACGTGTGCATGTGTGCCCAGTATCTTGAGAGGAGAATAGAAAAGAACTCTCTGATGAGTGGTGAGTGCATGTGCAAAAATCTCTGTCTCTAGGAAAAAAAAAAAGATAGGTAGGGGCATGTGAGGATTTAATAGAAACACAACTGAATTGTTCTCTATTGATGATAATGTACATATAATATCTATGACGTGACTAATATGTATCATATTTATGCTGGGAAAAGCCATTTTGTACATTGTAAAGATGTACAGTGGTCAAATGTAAGGAAATACAAATAATAAATAAAAGTAAAAGTAAAAAAAAAAAGAGAGAAATAAAAAAGATGGTGAAGGGACCAGCGGATGGCATAATGGTTACGTCATTGGACTCAATGTAGTCAAACATAGTTCACGTCCCAGACCTGGCAGTTTGAAACTCACGTGAGGCATGTGAGTGTGTGTGCCCAGAATCCTGAGAGGACAATGGAGAATGAGTGTGGCATGGTCATCCCCCTTGGGGGGTTATTTCTTGCTTTCTGTCTCTCTGTCTCTCCTATGAGCCCACACATTCTATAGCAAAAATCTCTTAGAAAAAAAAATGCTGCAAATTCTAATTCTAAAATCTAATTAAAGCATCACTATTTCTGGCTCTGACTTAGATTCTTTAATTTACATACATATTTTTGAAATGACTCTTTTCTCCCTTCCTTCAGAAGAATCATTCCTCAGACTGTAGATGAAGGGGTTCAGCATGGGTGTGACCACAGTGTACACCACTGAGGCTGTTGCACTTACATGTGAGCTGTGGGTAGTATCATTGGTAAGGTACACATCTAGGATTTCTAAAATAGAAAACAACTAAGAGGTGAGAGACACAGGTGGAAAATGCTTTATATTTCCCTTCAGCTGATATTCTACCTATGGAGGAAACTATCTTGGAGTAAGAGTAAAGGATCTCATAAAAGATGTCACCTCCCATCAACAAAGATGTAAAATTCATCATTTGTCTTTGAGAGATGTTTCAGAAAAGGCAAGGTGGACTACCTGTAAAAATTCACAGAAAAAGTGGGGTATTTCCAAGTGAGTCCAGGACAGTCACAATGCCAGGAAGCTATGTAACAAAGAAGTCAGGACACTCAGGATCCAGGTTGCCAGAACCAGGAGTCCACAGCACTGGAGGTTCATCATGACATATAGTGCAGGGGTTGATGAAAGCCACAAAGCAGCCATAATCCATCATGGTCAGCAGAAAAATATACCACTCTGATGAGCATGAAAAAGAACATCTGGGTAATACAGTCTGCATAGGTGATGACCTTGCTCTGTCTGGATATTCACCAGAATCTTTGGGGTGTGGAGGTGAGACAGATGTCTACAAAAGACAGGCTGGAGAGGAAGAAGTTCATGGGAGTGTGCAGGCAGAAGTCTGAGATAGTGGCCAGAATGATGAGCACATTTCTAAGTACGGTCACCAGGTACCTGGGGAAGAATAGCCCAAAAAGGATGGGTTGCATTTCAAATTTACACACAAGTTAAGAGCTGTCATTTAATCTTTCAGTTATAAAAAAAAATGCAATGTACCAAAATATTTGTACTTTATGGCAGAAACTGAAAGATCAGAAGAGATGGCAAGTGTAGATACCAGAAACTGTATAGGAGGGGTGGTATGTAGGGGGTGGAAGAGAAGGGTTCAGGGAAAAATAATTAATAGACATAACAAAGGAAAGTTATCTGTTGAGAATGATTTATATAACAACATCTTTGACTCAATTAATATGCAATGGACATATGTTTCAGAAAGCTATATTTATGCTGTAAAGGTTTATAATGATTGGGACCAGCAGATGGCATAGTGGTTATATCACCAGACTCCCCCATGGGTTATCACAGTTTCATGCCCAGACCTGGTGACTTAGAAAATCACCCTGTGTATGTGTGCATGCATGGAAGGGGAATGGAGGAGGAGATTGCAGTGTGTCCCTCATCCCAGGGTGGGGTGATTTTTCATGTTCCCTCTCCCTGTCTCTGTCTCTCTCTCCAGCGAGTACATGTACCCTAAGGCAAAAAACTCTTAAAACTAATGTACCATGAATTTTTTTTGAGAGGTTTTTCTTATTGGGCTTGTGCGCTTGCTAGAAAGACAGAAAGAAACAGAGATAGAAAGTGGGAAATCACCCCCCAGGGGAATGGCCACGCCGCAATCCCTTCTCCTCCATTCTCCTCTCAGGATCTTGGGCATGCATGCACATATGCCCAGCATGAGTTTAAGCCACTGGGTCCAGGACTCAAAGTGCAGTCGACTACATGGTTGTCCAGTGACATAGCCATTACGCTAACTGCTGGTCCCTAATGTACCATGATTAAATTTTTAAGAATACAAAATTCAGTATCAGAAAATATAAATATAGAAAAAGAATTTTTACACTGTTTCCTCTGAGATTAACACCTTATAAACACTGACTTTATTTTTTTAATTTATTTTAAGTGATAGACAATTTTATGTAGTTACTGTGCATGATGGTATGGGGATGTGTATGTAAATCTTGGAATTGTTAAATCTAGCTAATTAATTGATGCTTCTACTCACATGACTATCTTTGTAGTGGTGAGAGCTTCACTTGCAGGTCTAGAAGCTTTATGGATGAATCCATGAGTGAGTGAAGAGTGAATGTGAGAACCTAAGACACTACTATATTTCACTGTAGACTTTTTAAACATGGGACATTTACATTACACTAATTTTTAACACTTTTTTCTTTCATTAAGAACTAATTAAGGACCAGTGTATGGCATAATGGTTACATTGCTGAACTCCCATGTAGTCTACCACAGTTCGAGTTCTGAAACTGGCGGCTTAAAACTCATGCGGGTACACATGCATGTATGCCCAAAATCCTGAGATGAGAACAGATGAGAAGGGATTGCAATGTGGTCATCCCCTGAGGGGGGGCAGCATGACTTCTCACTTTCTATTTCTCTCTTTGTCTCTCTGTCTCCAGTGAGCACACATGCCCTATAGCAAAAACCTCTCAAGAAAAAAAAAATTAGCACCAGCTGACTAATACTTTTTAATTTATTTTTATACATTTAATTCCTATACATCTGTACAATGTACAATATGATTTTCCCAGCATGTATACAGTGCATATTAGTCAAGTCATATACATTATCATCAACAGATAACTCTCCATTTTTGGTTCTCTTAAATGTTTTGTGTTTTCCATGAACCCCTTCCTCCCATCCCCTATTACCCACCTCCTTCTATACTGTCTCTAGTATTTATAGTTGCCCTTCCTGCTATTATACTTCCTAATCTTTCACTTTCTGCAATAGAATACAGACATTCAGTATGTATTAAGTGGGGTCATACACTGCTTTTTTTTCACAGTCTGGCTTGTTTCATTTAGCGGTAAATCTTCAATACTCATCCACTCTCTATAAAATGTCATGAACTCATTGATTTTTCTGGTTGAGTAGTATTACATAGTGTACCTGTGCCACATTTTTTTTTATATTTGGAGATTTTATTTCAATTCAGCCAACTTTCGGAAATATGTATTTACAATTACTTTACATCATCACAGTG
>NW_006159829.1:7382334-7410347 GCF_000334495.1 Tupaia belangeri chinensis | reverse complement strand
TTTTATTTTGGAGAACTTAAAATAGAACTTAAAAAAAACCCCAACAACTGCAAAAATTCAACCAAATGTACAAGATATTTAAGGCAAGTGCACTAGGAAGTGCATATTACAAAACCTCATGGCAGAGCTCTTCACGGGTTCACTGGGTCCTCTTGGATAAACTAACTTAACCTTTCTGAGCCTTAGGCTCCTCACTTGTAACTTGGGGGATATGATTTCTTCACAGAGCGCAGGATAAGCAGAAAGGGGATGACAAATATAAGGCACTTACCCCAATGACTAGAACAGAATAGAGGCTCAGAAAACGGTGACTATTAAAATGACTGTTACTCTGCAGTAAGAGTCTTGGGTTAGAGCTTGACATTCACCACCAACTTGCTGCGTGGCCTTGGGCAACTTTCTCCCCTTCTCTGGGCCTCGTTTTATCCTGTGCAACAGATGCTGGCTGAGAACAGTCCCCAGGCCCTTTTCTGTCTGATATTAAATACTTTGAAGTTGGCAGAAGATTTTCTCTCATAAGGATTCACAGATTGACCAGAAAGGGCACAGCCTGTGAGCCACAACTTGTGCCCATGTTCTCCTTCTAAATGCTGAGAAGAATGCTTGAGCTTATCATTCTGGCAGAATCCTTCACCCACACTTCTGGGTGTCAATTCTGGCATTTATTAGAGTGCCAGTAAATCTGGAAAACAATAAATATCTCATTATTTTGCTGATGATGTGCCTTTAAGTGCTACTTCAAAATGCCTGTCTTTGCCATGCTTGATTTATAACAAGGGCTCATTTTAATTTTGCAATCTTTCATCTTGTGCATGCACCTTGTTGGACCCTAATCAGATTTCTATAAATCCCCCAGAGCCACTGGCGAAGAGGCCATGGGATGTCTCAGGGTGCTGCATCCCAACAGGCTTGAAATCAGACTTCCTAGCCCATGATTTTCAATGTAATACAGATGAACTGATGGAGACTCTATGTTTGTCCTATCTGGACTTGTATCCTACGCACTATAACAGGTTCACTGGGTCCTCTTGGATAAACTAACTTAATCTTTCTGAGCCTTAGACTCCTTACCTATAACATGGCGGGGGGGGAGCATAATGGTTTCTTTGCATAGCTCAGGTTAAGAGGGAAGGAGATGACAAATACAAGGCACCTACCCCAATGACTGGAACAGAGTAGATGCTCAGAAAATGGTGAACTGTTAAAATGATTATTACTTTGAAGGAAGAATTCAGAGCTCTTATTCAGAAAGCCCTGGAGGCCAATGTCAGGGGGTTGTAAATCAACTCCTCTTCTGTTTTAATACTGAATTAACAACCAGGCAGGGGAAAAAATGGAACATTTAAATATTTAAACCAAACATTTAATTTTTAAACATGAACATTCTTTTTATAACTTGGACTGCTCTTCAAGGCCTGTGGAAAATTCCCTGAGCCTCTGCTATCTGCCCTCCCTTCATGAGCATGCTAAGAAATATTGCTAACCTTGGTGGCTCTGAACTTGGCAGGGATGAATACATTTGTTTTATTCAGAAGAAGGCACATTTGTGTCTTATTAAAGACATCGCTGACAAGTTTCTATGAAGAAAGAGGAGTATATCTCTGTATAATAAAACTCAATCTAAAAGAAAATGAATTTCATCTGACTCACATGATTCCTGCTTTCTGCCAGACGTTGTTCTGAGCCTTTTATATGGCGCTTCTTACAAATTGCACAAAAATCCCTAGTGTGTGTGAAAGAGGAAGGTCTGAGGAAGGACATTTGGGGGAGGGACAGGGAGGCAAAGCATTAATGGCACAAAGAGGTGTGGTATTATCTGTTGAAGATATTTCATAGTTTTATCAACAGTACTAGGGAGATATGTTCACCTGTTGAAATATCCGTTTTGTAAGCCAAATAATAATGTGATTGAATGTATGGAAGAAAATGAAATGGAAAAAAAATAAAAGGGAAAAATAAATACATACATAAATAAGATTATACTGAAAAACAACAACAACAACAACAAATAAACAAACAAACAAAAACAAACTGCACAAAATGCCCTGCAAGGTTTTCATAGAAATCAGTTTTGTCCGTAAGGAAGCTGAAGCTCAGCAAGGCTAATTAAATCACCGGGGTTGTGTGTTTTGGCTAGTGGACATTTTCTTCACCTTCCTAGCATGCCTATCCTTTTCTTCCTGCAAGAATCTCTGATTATTTTCGCTTGGAGATCTGTGGTCTCCTCCCTCTCCTTGTGATTGCTGTTGTTTGTGGAACAAAATGTACCTACAGTTCCTCGGTGTTCTCGGTCTCAAGATGTACAGCAGTGGCTACAGTGATTGGTTCGGGAATGGGCAAATGAACCAATCAGAGCCAAGGAGAGGCATCAAGGTGTTGCTGGGATGCTGGGAGAGGATCTTGATGCTGCTTTTGGCCATCCTGTCACCTGAGGGGCGGAACTGCTGAGGAGCAACCTGGTAGAAGCCAAAGAAAGATTACAGCTTGGAGCTGAATAGCTGAGATCATCATTTCCCTTTCAGAAAGAGAAGTGTTTCTCTAGGCTCAATGATCTCTTATTTTTTCATGCATTACTTTCTCCAAATGAACTGAGGAAGCAAACTTCTACAGAGCACTGATTATGTCCTATGTGTTCTGCTAGCGCACATGCATCTAATCTGCCCCAGGTCTTGCCAACCTCTGACTATATAAAATACCACGAGGTTCCTCCTCCTTCCACATCTGGCTGTCTAGGTGGAGGACCTACAGGGCACGACCTCTCTGCAGGGCACAGTGCTCCTCTCAGGCACAGATGCTGTCTAGGCCTTAATAAGGAGGGCACATCTCTCTTCCCTGGGTCACTTTCTCTCTGTGTAGTGCAGCATCCCTATTGTTGTTCCAGGTGACAGTTCTTGAATTCCAGAGGCCTGAAGCCCATTTCATTGTCTCTGTGCAGCTGCTGTCTCTCCATCTACTCTGATCTGTCCTGTAAAGTGGAGGAGAAAAATTCCCCCAAACATCCAACTTACCTCTTCTGAGGACTCCCAGGCCTCTCTGAGTCTTAGAGTCCACTTCCCTGGCCTTGGGCCTTTGAGGAGACTACAGGTTGTTGCCCACAAGTATAGTAGGTAACCACCTACAGTCACGAATCTATGAAGATCCTCCCAGAATAAGTAGCAGACTTTACTTTCTGTTCCTCCTCACTCTTACATGAAGAAAATAAGAGGCCATTGAGGTCTGATGTATCTTTCCTTCCATCAGTGGATTGTCTGGGCCTCTCTGGACAGGGGAATAGTTGGCCACAGAACGAGGGCAACATCATCGGCTTCTCCCTCTTATGCTCAGATCCAACTTCTCCATCTAATGGAATTTCAGAACTTCTGTCATTTCCAGACTCCAGTAACTTTTATATACATATTTTTAGTATATGCTTCATTTAACTTATTTTCTAAACTCTGTCTGTTAGATATTGATAACTAGTAGAATTTTTAAAAGTTCTTAAATGATGTTCTAGACTTTTGTTCAAGTCTGTGGCTAGTTAGTTGCAGGGCTTTGTGCTAGCTCTCTGAGGCTGTTTCCTCATATGCAGAAACAGTATTATGAGAACTCAGAAAATGATATCCCACAGTGAAGGCCTTCGAAGCGAAGTTTCTCTCTGATCTTCTCCTGTCCTCACCCCTCATTTTCCCTTGAGGCAAACCATAGAAATGAAAATTCCTCTTACCCAAGGCAGGTCATAGAAACCAGAATCCTATTTCCCCAAAGCCAGCCATAAACCTAAAAATATTACTCTAACTTTCTCTCACCTTTCTGTGTGAGAGCTGGCTGTGAAGAAACTCTCTGACCTACCTTGTTTGATAGTAGGTCATGAGACTCTCATTCCAGAAAGAGTCCTGCCCTGCGTGTGGGAGAAAGGGTGCTGGATAGCGAGGCCAAGAAAGATCTGAAGACAGGTCTTATTGGTTTCCCACTGGGCTGAGGGGAAACAGCCTTTTTATCCAGTCATATTTTAAATGGCTGTCCATGCTTAGTGAACCTAAACAAAAAACCAGATCATTATCCCTGTGTCTTTCAGTCTTTATTTTGAAGATGTTTGTATTATGTAAAACAATAATTAAATAAACATGGTATGCCTTTTGTCTTGTTGTAGGAGTGCTGGCCATGACATTTATGATCACATCCTTTCTGCCCATACAGTAGCAAGACTCTTATCTGTCCTTCAAGGACGGGGTGGTAATCACGTGATAATCATTATGTGAAAGGACTTACTGACTATTAAGTCCTATAAAATATTATAGTATTATTTGCTAATTCCACAAATATTTTTTGAGTGTTAATGTTGCAAGCATTGTTCTAGAAGCTTGGATTAGATGAGAGATCGAAACAGACAGAAATCTCTGCCCTTGAGGGCTCACACTATCACGATTTGGGATTGCCTTGCCCTGCTGTGACTCAAGGCCTTGGTGTGGTTTTCACTAAAACTTAGCACTTTTTGAACATGGGTTTCTTAGGAAGCAGATGCTGAGGTAAAACACATATGCAAAGACTTTACTAGTGAGTAAGATCACAGAGAAAAAAGACTGGGGTAAATTGAGGCAGAGAAGGAGGGGGTGCAAATAAAAGATGTGACACCAAGACGCACTCAGCTTCTTTAGAAACCCAGCCATTACCGGCTCATGCAGGGCATTTTCCACTGGGCCACATGGAAACAGCACATGTGGGAAGAGTCCATCCAGGGAAGGAAGGGGAAAGCTAATGCTTGCTCTTTCTTGTCTTTCATCTCTAAATGGTCCCAGGTCCCCCATGGAAGGTGATTCTCCCATACTGCTGGGTTGTGTTATCTGATCCTCCGGAGGCAAAGCTCAGCACAGCAGCAAAGATATTGATTGGGTGTGAGCCCACAGCTCCTTTCCAGCTTTCAGCCTGGTAGGACTGCTGAGGGGAGGGGGGTCAGTGAGTGCAAAGAGGTGCTACCAAGTGTCTTGCATCTTAGCATTGACATGAGTCAGGAGCTTATGGTATAAATTCAGTCATGTCACATAATGTGGAGCTCTTGGGTGCAGAAGGCTTGGCCGATCAAGTCTGTGCAAATAAAAGATGTGACACTGAACTGCACTCAGCTTCTTTAGAAACCCAGCCATTACCGGCTCATGCAGGGCATTTTCCACTGGGCCACATGGAAACAGCACATGTGGGAAGAGTCCATCCAGGGAAGGAAGGGGAAAGCTAATGCTTGCTCTTTCTTGTCTTTCATCTCTAAATGGTCCCAGGTCCCCCATGGAAGGTGATTCTCCCATACTGCTGGGTTGTGTTATCTGATCCTCCGGAGGCAAAGCTCAGCACAGCAGCAAAGATATTGATTGGGTGTGAGCCCACAGCTCCTTTCCAGCTTTCAGCCTGGTAGGACTGCTGAGGGGAGGGGGGTCAGTGAGTGCAAAGAGGTGCTACCAAGTGTCTTGCATCTTAGCATTGACATGAGTCAGGAGCTTATGGTATAAATTCAGTCATGTCACATAATGTGGAGCTCTTGGGTGCAGAAGGCTTGGCCGATCAAGTCTAGAAGTCAGTGCCAACGTGATTGCTGTTGTGGAGATGGTAAGAATCCACTTGAGAAAAGATGGAAATCTTTTCTTTCAATTTCCAAGAATGATTAGTTCCAGATGATCTTCCTAGAGGCAGTCCATGACTGAGTGACTCTGGAATGAGGTATGAAGGCTCCAGTGTTCCCATGAGTGAGAGGAGAGAGAAAGAGAGACAGGGAGAGATACGATACCTCAACAGGGCCTTAATGCCACAGGGTCTTATTCCCCAGCCTCAGTCAGCCTAGATCACAGAAACATGTGTGCCCAGTGTTCTTAGGAGCTCTCTCTGTTTGCAAATCAGCAACTTTTCCATGTCTGTCTTGTAGACCATTGAATTTGACCACTGTACCACTATCTTGTCCTTAAAGACCCATTTTAACAGGACACAAAGCTTGTTGTGGCAGGAGGAATGGCTGCAAGCCAGAGACTCAGGTTATACTATTCCATTAACACACTTTGTAACCTCAAGCATATTCCTGAACCTCTCTGTGCCCTGGGTTTCCCATGTGTGAAATGAAAATGGTCTCCAGGTAGAGCCCCTTGCAGCTCTGCCATCCCAGATACAGATTCAAAGCCATCTTTCCTTAGTCCCTGCCTATGTCCCCTGTTCCATATGTACAGGGAGTGAAGTGGTCTAGAGGAGAGGCAGGCTCACCAGGAGAGAGTCACAGAGAGTAATGAACAGCCAAGGTCACAGGCAACTTCACTCCTGCCGGCATTGTTACAGTCCATGTTAAATATAGCCATCCAACACTCCATCCAATGCTGGCCAACTGCAAATATTTAACATATCCTGCGGTGGAAGAAACAGCCACCAATCACCAGCAATCATCAGCAGCACTCTGTGAAAGAAGCTGAGGGCAAAATTTCACCGGTGTCAACATTCTCAGTTGGCATCTGTAATGACCAAGAAATGCCCGAAGCCCCTGCTGACTGTAAGTTTAAAGGTGACTATTTATTTATGAGATTGCTGGGTCCTTTACCTTTTGAACTTTTTGATGGGTTAGTCTGCCAAAATGTGACTCCAGAAGCATTTTGAATAAGCAATTATTTTTTTCAAAGAACTAACATTGACCAAGGAGCTCACTCTGTCTAGGACACATTTTTATGTTCATCCCTCCTTTCACTTTCACAGAGACCCTATAAAGTGAATTCTAATTTGTCCTTACTTTATAGATGAGGAACCTAGAATTCATAAAGTTAACTAATTGCCTTAGGTCAGCCAGCTGATGAGAGACAAACCCAGAATAGAGAACCCACACTTTTGACCATTTTCTGATTCTGTGTCTTTGCAGCAAAACCCTGAAGTTGTGGGTGAAGCTGCTCCAAAACAGTGTACTATTGGGAGCTATGGAGGAATCTTTACATGAACACCCAAATATAACAAGAGTAAATAAGGACTAACCCTGAAAAATAGGGACATCTGGTCACCCTAGAACCTAGAAATATGGAAAGCCAGTCAGTCTCTGTGCCCTTATCCCCTTCTCCTTCTTTTCCTTTCCTTTCTTTCCTTCCTTCCTTTCTTATCTTTTTCTCTCTTTCTGTTTTTTTTTTTCTATATCTTTCTCTCCTTTTTTCTTTCTCTGTAAGACAGGGTCTTGCTGTGTTGTATTCTCATTCCCCAGACTCTGTAGTTGCTGGGGTTACAGGTACATGGCACTGTGCCGAGCCTTTGGGATGGACCAAGAAATCTAACCTAAACTCTTATGTGGCCCTAGCCTCTGGAACAGTGTCTTAGCAGCACGGGCCATGGTGGTAGGGGTCTTATCATTCCTTCTTATACTCTATTTGAATTAATCTTAGACCATTTAGATCTGTCCCTTATTGAAATTATTGCAACTGATACAAATGTGAAGATCCATTGTAAACTATAAAGCACTGTACAAATTCAGTTAATACATATTCTTCTAGTCTATTATGACACCAATACTAGAAATGCTAGAGTCAGAGTAATCGATAAAGAACAGGTGTTTATCGCTGGGCGCGTGTGCGTGCGTGCCCAAGATCCTGAGAGGAGAATGCAGGAGAAGGGATTGCGGCGTGACCATCCCCCCTGGGGGGTGATTTCTCGCTTTCTGTCTCTATGTCTCTCTCTGTCTGGCGAGCGCACGCGCCCTATAGCAAAAATCTCTCCAAAAAAAAAAAGAACAGGTGTTTATTTAGTTCATGGTTTAGCGATCTAAAGTTCAGGGGCACACCTGGTGAGGGCCTTCTTACCCTAGGTAGCAAGGTAGAGGGCACCACATGGTGAGAGAGCAGGATGCACAGATGTTTGTCTCATTCCCTCTTCCTACAACCCTTGGCCCCCCCCATCCTAATCTCTCCCCAAAAGCTCAACCTCTTAGTCCTATAGTTGGATTAAATTTCTTCTTAATACCTTCACGGTACAACCAAATTCCCACACAAGAACCTTGCGGGGACACATTCAAACTATACATGTGCAAATCTCATGTATTAGCTTTAGTAGTGTGCTGGGCATAGTGGCAGCACTTTCCCTGGGTTAGGTCATTTAATCCTTACAACAGCCCTGTTACCCCATCCTATCAGATCAGACACACAAAGAAGCTGGTGCTGAGGCAGTAGCACTATGCCAGGCACATGGCTGTCAGTATAAAGGTCTAGGGCTAGTTTACATAACACTTGTCTTATTTAGACGAAACTATTGTGCTTAATACTAAGCAGTCCTTGGGAGCAGGTGGTGGTTCTACCCTATCCCCATCTGGGATCTTAGTGTTCTAAAATCCCACATGTTCATGATGCAGATAGTAAGTGATGAGCTTATTTTCCTGCCAATGTGCTAGTGATCAGTTCTAGCCTTCCCTGGGAAACTTCATGCTGCAGCCCTGGAGGATGGTTGCCAATGCTTAGAATGCCATCACATTGGCAGGAGGTTTTTAGGAAAGTGTGGGCACTACTGCAATGTCCTTTAAACACTCCCCATGTGGGAAGTGGCACTAGGTTTAAGAAAAGTATGAGGCTGAATGGAGGAGATGGCTGCAGTTCTGGTCTCAGCACTGGCAGACTCTGTGTTCTTTAAGATCATGCTCCTGCCCTGGGCCTTAGAACAGGTGGCCTACCTTTATAAGGCATTGGCGCAAGAGCTATGAATATGTTCCTAACCTTTGACTTCATTATTCCTTTTCTGAGAATTTTCTGCAGGCAGATAATCCTAAATACAGAAGTGAGTTCCTGCAGAGAGAGGAGAAGGAGGCCAACAGTGTCAAGAAGGGTAAAGACCCTAGTGATCCCAGTGAGAGGGTCCTGGTGCAATAGAAAGGAGAGAGGTCTTGGGGGCAGACTGACGTGCATTGAACTTCACTCTGCTACTGATAATCTTGTGGGAACAGGTCACTTAATCTCTCTGAGACTGTTCACTATACAAATAAAGTGGAGATAATGATGCTTTTTTTCCCCTAGGGTTATTGAAAGGGTCAGTGGGATCTTGATAGATACCCATATTTACTTCATAAAGTATTTGAGATATTTTTTCAGAATTTATATAATAAAACAGAACATGAAAATTGTAAAAGGGTGAGATAAGGTTGAAAGGAAGAACACAAATACACAAACCTAGAAATCCTTAGTCATTAAAGTTGGGTCATGAATTGGGTTATTTGCCAATGCAAATAAGAAAGCATCATCAATGATTGATTCCTATTATCCTTAATACCAGAGAAATTCTAGAGAAATTCCATAACACATAAGAATGTGCCTGGCTGGGACCAGCAGATGGCATAATGGTTTTGTCACTGGACTCCCATATAATCAGTCACAGTTCGAGTCCTGGATCTGGTGCCTTAAAGGTCATGCTGGGGCATGTGCATATATGCCCAGAATCCCAAGAGGAAAGGGGAGGAGAGAGGGTTGTGGTATGGTCATCCCCCCTAGGGGGTGATTTCTTACTTGCTGTCTCTCTGTCTCTAGGGTGGATGCACCCTATACCAAAAATCTCTCTCTCTCTCTCTCAAAAAAAAAAAAAAAAGAAAGAAGGTGCCTGGGTTTCTCTTCCATTACCTTGTGACCACTGGCCTATCTATAATAGACAATGTTTCTGTGGCTCAGAGTGGGTGTGGACACACAGTAAGGCAGGGAATCTTGGGAGAGGTCCTTGTCGGATGTTTTCTATTTGTGAGCCCACTAAGGATGGCTAACAGAGATATTAATCTCCCCTTCCACCAAGAGGGAGATTAAGATGCAGAGGTATATTTATTCTGTATGTTATAGGCCCAATGATGGAACCTTCACTCTGTATCAAGAATTAAACCAAATGAGCACTCTTGTTCTCCTTTGTTACACCAACTCTTTGAAGGAGATACTTTCATCACTCTCATCATATAAGTGGACAATGGAGGCTCAAAGAGGTTCAATAACACAGTTAAGGTTACACAGCTGTGGACAACAGAGCTGGGGGTTTCCAACCAGGATTCTCTGGTTTGAGGTCATTATACTTAGCAACTGAGCTATTCTGCTAACCTTCTTATGTGTTAATTTAATGAAGAAAGGCAGAGAGCTTTGGTGAGGGCAGATTTTTGAGTTTCTAACCTACTCTTCAGAGAGAATAGAACCATGCTTGCATAATCCATTACTCTTGTGACCCAAGAATGATCTACCTCTTTATTCAACACATAGTTATTGTCCTCCATGTCCAGGGTCAGAGAATACAGCATGTAGTTCTTGTCTCTATGGAACTCTCGTTCTATTGAAGAGACTACTGAATTTCAGGAAAAGTCACTGTAGACCATAGTGTCTGAGTAAATACCCATAGCTCCTGTTCCCTTCCCTTCATAACCTTCATCCTCACACTGGCTATGTGAATAGCACCATCCATTAGCTCCTGTCGAGCACTGCTACATGTAAGGAAGTCTGATAGGTGCTAGTCCATTTAAATATCACAATGATCCTACAAGAAGGGAAAACCACACATTTAAAAAAGATGAACAAATTAAGGCACAGCAAAGTTGAATACCTACCTAAGGTCGCACACCTGTAACTGGGAGAGCTGAGGCTGAAATGTCTACCTGGCTGGATCTAAAGTCTATGCACCTCTGTAATACCATAGTACCTTTATCCTGATTCCACTCTCAGATCTGCTGCTCACTAGCTATACAGTCTTGAATAAATAGACTTTCTTTCTGGGTTCCCAATCATCCTTTCTACAAAATGGTAGAACTTGACACAATGGTTTATTAGATCCTTCTAAGTCCAATGTTCTCTGATAGTGAGTGTTTGAGAAGGGCAAAGGAAGGAGTTTCAAGGGATGCCTGAAGCTTCTGAAGAGGCTTGTCAGCCTAGAAAAATGGAAAAATCTGCTTTTTTAAAAGCGAGCTTAGGCTACCCATTCCCAGAAAGTGAAGAATTACAACCCCACCCATGAAGAGGCTGAGGTCCCCTGATTGCGTGGGGTTTTCATCTTTCTGTTAAGATCAGCCCACATTTGGAATGCAGTTGGCTACCAGACAACTTAGGTGGAGACAGAATAGCCATCACCCAGGTAACCACGAAGCCAGCTTTATCTCAATTGATTTGTGGATCCTTTTTAGATGACTCAACTTTTGGGTTTATTGTGACCTCACATGAACCATGCATCTAATTAAAACTAATTAGGAAGGTGAATTCAGTGTCTGAAGTTATAAACCTGCAAAGCAGCCAACTAAAGCTTCTTTCACCTTTTCAAGTAGCCTTGAAGATGCCCTGAATAATGAGGGCCACAGGGTCAATTTTCCATCCACATGCAGCTTTAGGAAGTTTGCATGAAGGTATTTTTATTGATCTCCTCAAATTTGTTTTGGTCTTCTTTAAGGTAGTAATGTAGTATCTCCCAAAGGTCTCCAATTTTGACATTAGTTGGATCTGGAGTTGAATCCTATCTCTGTCATCGCCAGCTGTGTGTGATAGTAACTAGTTAAGTTGACCCTAACCGCCCAGCAGTGGTGTGGTGGTGAAGGCAGCAAGATCCTACATGGCTGACTGCATGGTTCAAGTCCCAGACCCAGTGGCTTGAAAAACATTCTGGGTGCTTGTGTGTACATGCCCAAAATCCTGAAAGGAGGGAGAGATAAAAGAGAAGGGATTGTGGCATGATCATGCCCCATGAAGTGATTTCTCACTTTCTCTCTGTCTCTAGCGAGTGCACACACCTCCTAGAGAAATTAAAAAAAAAAAAAGAAGGTGGCTCTAGCTGTGACAGTGCTAGTTAAGATGGTAGTTGCAGTATAGTAGGCTGATTACAAAAATGGTCCTTGTTCTTGACCACCACAATGTGATCTTGCTGCTCCCGCAATCAGAAAATGGACTCTATTTCTTCACCTTGTGAGTCTGGCTGGCTTTGGGCTTTGCTCTGGCCAATAGGATGTGACAGAAGTGACACTGGTCAATTCCAAGCCAAGGCATCCAAATGCATGCATGTTTTCACTGTGTCCTTTGGACTTCTGCTATGAAAACCAGCCCGAGTTAACCTTTAATAAGAGAGATCGCATGAAATAAAGTGGAATAATCCCAAGTCAAGTAATTTCAGACCACATAGCCAGTGGCTAAGCTAGCAGTTGACCTGAGATGAATGTGAGAACCTGGAGGAACTCAGATGAAGCCAGGTCAACATGAACAAAACCACCCACATGACTTGTTGACTGAGGTATAGTCAATGGTGGTTGTTCTAAGCCCCTAGTCAGTTCATGTTTTTATAACAAGACAGCATAGACCAGTTGGCTTAAAAACAGACATTTTCCCCCCACTCCTTACAGTTCTTGATGCTGGGAGTTCCAAGTGCAGGGTGTCAGCATGGCTGGGTTCTGGTGAGCGGTCTCTTTCAGGCTTGTTTCCTTCTTTCTATGTCTTCTTATGGCGGAGACCAGGAATAAAAAGCAAACTCTTATTTGCTTTCTGGAGATTAGGAATTGCAACATAAAAATTTTCAGGGGATAGAAACATTTGATTTGTAGCAGCCACTGTATATAGAAGGGGTTTGTTTCTGGTACCAGCAAATGGTGTAATGGTTACATCACTGGACTCCCATGTAGTCAACCACAGTTCAAGTCTTGGATCTGGTGGCTTAAACTCATACCAGGCATCCGTGTGTGCATGTGCTTGCACAAGATCCTGAGAGCAGGATGGAGAAGGGATTGTGGCATGGCCATCTCCGCTGGATGGGGGTAGTTTCTCACTTTTTGTCTCCTTGTCTCTTTCTTTCTGGCAAGTGCACATGCCTTGTAGCAAAAATACCTCTTGAAAAGAAAAGATGTTTTTTTTTTTTCTTTAAAATAAGTAAGTGATACAACTATAAGAAACTCTCATATCTCAGAGAGTTTAAAGACAGTGAACAGCTATTTCTTACTCATGTGGAATCTTTTCCATACAGTCCCTGTAGCACATAGAGGCACAGTTTAAGGATTCCAAGAAGATGGCAAGGGAGAAGAAGTGAAGAGCTACATGGGAGTCTTTGAGTTTTGCATTTTCTTTGCCTACATCTCTGGGACAATCATATAATTTTCACAACAGGTGTGTGCAGTGGTGTTCTCTCTGTTTTACAGACAAGAGTGACACAAAGAGCTTTCTTTGACTGTTGTATTTAGTTTGTGGCCCACAGCCACTTACTGGGGTGCCTGTTTACTTCGTCCCTAACCTTTCACCACTCCACCTCCCTAAACACTCGGTGTTGGTCCCACCCCTCATATCTCAAAGGAAGAAGGGAAAGAAGTACTGAAGACCTGAAAAGTTTAGTTTGAGTCTACCTACATGTATTATATGAAAAGATGTATTATTTTTATTAGTCACGCAGTTGTTTGTTTGTTTTTAGATTTTTGCCATAGGCTGGAGAGAAACAAAGAAAGAGGGAAAGTGAGAAATCACCCTCCAGGGGAGATGGCCACACCTCAAGTCCTTCTCCATTCTTCTGGGATTTGGAATGTGCACACACATGTGCCCAGTATGTTTTTTTCCCAAGCTTCCTGGTCCAATTCTCTAACCATGGAGTTTCTTCTAGTGCCTTAACCACCATGCTATCTGTCAGCCCTAGTCACAGCTCATTTCTTTCTTTTTTTCTTCTTTTTTTTGGAGAGGTTTTTGCCATAGGGTGTGTGCACTTGCCATCATACCATCTGCTGGTCCCATACAGCTCATGTCTAAGTAAGCCACTGAGGAGAACTCAGTGACCATCTGAGCTTCTGATCAGATGAACTGCTAGATTCAACATAAGATTTCCTAGAGCCACAGCTTCCGCCAGTAGGGACAAATTGCTCTTCTCTTAGGCAGAAAAAAATCATATTAGAGCCCACAGCTGGCTTGGGATAGGCCTGGGATCTAACCCCAGTCCTACCTGACCCCGAACCTTTGCCCTTTCCACTCCATTGCACTAGACTTTTATAAGCCATTGTCCAATGAATGAGGGTTTCTCTGGCAATGGCTGCCCTCTGGCTTCAAAGTCATTATAGTTTGCATTTCCTGGTCTTAACAATGTGTCCTTGAGAAGGGAATGAGTGGTAGGAAAGACATTCCAGAAAAGTTGCCATTGGGTCTCAGAATGATGTTGGCAATGACTTGTAAAATGGCCTAAAAGTTGAAGGAATCTGGGTCACCTTAGTAATAGCGAAGGGACCAGGTAATTTGCTGCAAGGATCTAACTCCCAAGTGTTTAATGAATTCAGATATATAGCCAGGGAAGGGGGAACAGCCCATTTTGCTCTTCTCTTCTCCCTTTTTCTTATTTTCCTTCTTTCTGAACCTTCCACATAGAGAACAGTCCCTTCTACCACAGTGAGTTGGGGCTGGAGGTGAACATGGGTGAGATAAACAAGAAAATTGCTCTACACATTTTGTCCCAAATTTGGTCTCCTCTGTTGCTCTCACCCTTTGATAAGAGCTCTCAACTGATGTTCTGGGAGGACTGACAGTTGCAGAAACTCACTGTTCCACTTTGCAGGTACTGATGCTGGGAAAGTGTTTCTCAGACTTAAAGTGGATTCATAATTTTTCATCAAAACAGAAACTGTTTTGAAAGTAAAAGAAGGCATTATTACTTATTATACATACTAGGACAAGCATACAGCAGGGCTGTCCTGGACATAGCAGGACTTAAGACCACTCTATTCATTGTGGGCCTCCAGGGGCTAGAACTGAGATGCTTGTTGAGAAGCAGGCGCATGCCTCAGATTCAAGGTCAGCCCTGCTGAGATACACTGGAAGACTCAGGATGTGGAGTCCGTCCTAAAGTCAGTTAGGTACTTGACAAGTCATTTATCACCTATGATTCTTGGTTTCCTCATTTGTAAAATGAAGGTTATGATAATCTCCACATAAGGGCTATGTAAGTTTTTTGTTTGTTTGTTTTTTGTTTGTTTTAGGATTTTGTAGTAGTTGGAGCACTGGATTCCTACATGTAAGGGCTATTGTTAAGAGTAGGTTATAAGACCTGAGAAAAATTTTATCAACATGGTCATTCTCCTAATGGTTACTCTCCTAATATTTTGTCCTGCCCTGAAGTCCTCTCTGATAAATCTTATTGCACTTCTTTAAAAAAATTTGCTATAGGGAGTGTGTGCTCACCAGAGAGAGAGAGAGAGAGAGAGAGAGAGAGAGAGAGAAAGTGAGACAGCACCCCAGGGAGGATGGGCATGCCATAATACCTTCTTCTTCTTGCATGCACACATGCCCCACGTGTTCTTTAAGCCACCAGGCCCAGAACTCAAACTGCTCAACCAGCCATGTGGGATTTAGCTGCCTTAATCACCATGCCAGCAGGCTGGCCCTCTTACTGCTCTTTTAACTTTTTGTTAATCTGTTATTGTGCTACTAACAGAAATACATGAGGGTCTCTCTGTCTATCTCTGTCTATCTGGCTAGCACACGTGCCCTATAGCAAAAAACCTCTAAAAAAATAAAAGAAATAGAGATTTATTGACTCAAGACTGTGAGTGGCTGGGAAGTCTGAAGGTGTAGACCTGACATGAAGCCCCCCATAACATAACCAACAGAAGCAGAGATGGCGGGTACATGTGCAGAGAGCAACTTGGGCAGTCTTCTTTCTTTTATAGAAACCTAGTCTTGGGAAAACTAACCTCTTCTCTTGAGAGATAGAACTCACTGGGTCTCACAAGACTTCATTAATCTGTTCATGGCAATGCTTTCTTAATGATCCAATCATCTCCCATTAGAAATCACCTTGCAAACTCCATCACGCTGAGAGCCAAATTACAAATAAAACTTTGGGGGATAAACCAATATCCAAACCATAATATTTTTGTAAATTCTTTCAGCATATTCCATTTGGACCACAGAGTTGAAGACTTGAATACATTCTGGCTTATATTCTTCCCTGTTCAAAGCTCATATTTTTTGGCTGTAATAAAAACCTTACACATGTGATAGACTCCCTCTCTAAGGGGTTATGCAGCATTTAAGTCTCATTATTCTGATGAATACTCCCTACTACTCAGCAGCTATGTGACCTTTGAGAAGTTATTTAATCTCTCTGTGCCTCAGTTTCTTTGCAATGGAAATACGAATAGTACCAACCCGACTGGGTTATGGTGTGAATTGAAAGAATTAATGCATGTAATTAGTTACACTTAGCATAGTGCCTACCTCATGGTTCACATTCTACAAACTCTGGATTTAGTGGTTGCAGCTGAAAAGTATTTCCTGTCCAGAAGATGCTTATCCCATAGCTTCTGGGATCCCCTAGCAAGGCATCAGGCATCTTCAGGGCTTTCCAGTTGCCCCTTCAAAGGCCTGACATTTTTGTAAGGTGCAACATTTTCAACTATAGAAAGCTGGGTTGATGAACAATGTGACATTGGAGGGCCAGTGGGATCTCATAGGGGTGATTTGGTCACCAGCAATTGGGGGGGTTGTCATTATTTGGGCACCAAGTCTCAGAAGAGGGAACCCATTGGTTGGTTAATTACCCTTGAAAGAGTAAGAAGGTCAGAGAAGGGCATGACTGACAAAGTCCATTGAGCCTGCTGGATGGAAGCCAAATCCAATCCTAGTTGACCTCCTCTTTCTCCTCTGAAGTGGCAGGGGATACACTGGAGGATGCTGGTCTATGGCTAAGGTGAGCTTGAAACCAGATGGACCTAGTACTAAACCTTCCTTTTCCACTACAATCATGTGCTAGATCCCATCTTTCTGTCAATATGGACTGCATATATGACAGTGGTCTCATAAGGTGAGAATAGGTCACACCATATAGCCTAGGTGTGTAGTAGGCAAAATACCATCTAGGTTTGTGTGAGTGTACTCTATGATGTTCATGCAATGATGAAACCATTTAATGACACAGTTTTTAGAATACATCCCTGTCATTAAGTGACGCATAAGTGTACCTCAATGTGTGACCTTGAGCCATCCCAAGCAAACCCAATTCTGTCTTTGGGTCCTAGTATTTAGGCCTACAAATGAAGAGTTCATCTAAAATTATGCTGGTAGGGACTTTCTACTCTAACAACTCTTGGCTACTAATTTGGGGAAAGAGAAGCAGTTCAGTATCAATCACAGGTCTGGGATTCATCTCTTAAACATTTGCCAAGAGATAAGATTGAAATGTTGAAAATACTGAAGTAGACTATGGGTGTATGGGGGCTCACCATGCAATTTGCTCTGCTTTTGCATGTGTCTGAAATTTCCTATAGTATGAAAAGATGAAAAAATCTGCTAAAACCTTTTAAAGTTAAAGGCAAAAATGATCACAACTAAATTCATTTGTGAATGGCCACAATTTCTTATGCATCAGCTTTGGTAGGCTGTGGTATAATGAGAGGAAAACCCATTCAATAAACAAACAGAGAAGAAAAAAAACAAAACCACCCCGCCAAAGCACAAAGCAACTCTCTCTACCTCCCACTTTTATTTGGCATAGGAATCTCTCAACATTTACTTCTTTAAGAGTGAGTGTTCCACATATGGAAATTATTGATTCTGGTCTTTTAGACAGGCTCAGATATGAATCTTGAGCATTAGTTGTTTTTGTGTCCAGTTCTTTGTTTGATTTCATATGTAAAATGGTAATATTTACAATGACCTGATTGGTATGGGTAAGAATTAGAAATTGTATACAAAATGCTAAGAAAATGCTAGGTTTCTTTATGACATCTTGAAAATTCATAATGGAGATTGCTTAAAATGCAAGCACTTCAGGGAAAAGCCCAGCCTTATAACTGAACTTGAAGGCAATTTGCAAGCTATAAAGCAGTATATCTCAGTAGAGATTGATGCCCTTGATTTCTAGAAGAGCAAAGGGAACCACATACAGGGGGCTAGAAACAGAGGCGGAGATAGGTGAGGGGATGTGAAGAGATGCTGAGACATGTCCCAACATGGCTGCATTTCCCTGTATATCCCTACAATAAATGTGTATTGTTGTCATACCAGACCTGAGTGCGTCTCTGTGGGCCTTCCTTTCATGTGAAAGAAGCTTTAAAGCAGCATGAGGTTGTCAAAAGATTATGGATTTTGGTTTTTAAAAAGATTTGGATTCAAATCCCATACTTCTTAGCTCTGTGAATTTGATCAAAGTCACTTAACCCCTTTGAGACTCATCGTTAAAATATGGAAGATAATGCATTATTGAGAACATTAAATGAGAAAATGTCATATTATCTGATTTAGGTTGGAGCTCAATAAATTCTTGCACTCTTCCTTCTTACCTATTACCAGCAACTGTGAGGATTCAAGTGTTCTTCCTTTTGCCTCATGTGGCTTGTTCTCATTAACCATAATACTTTAGTTTGAACTCATTCAGAACATATGTCATTCTTATGCATGATATCTCTTTAAATATTTAAAAACAATGGTTACGTTTTATCAATCTGTTTCTTCTAACCCTCCTCCCCCAGTCATCACTACTTATGATGCGATCTCAGCAAATTTAAAACAATGTCCATGTGTCTAAGTGTGGTAGATTGTAAAACCGCCCACAAATTCTCCTCTCCTGTCTTCATACTTACATGACTTTTTCAACTCCTCTGATCAAGAAGCAGGAGCTTTTTTCACCCCTTGAATCTGGAGTGGCCATATGGTTTTTTTGGCTAATGGGACACTAGTGACCGTGGAATTTGAGAAGCATCTTCTCATTGGTTCTTTCTCTTGCAGAACCCTATCACTTACATGCGAGTAGAGGCTGAGGTTCCCAAGAGGCCCCATGAAATCAAGACGAGCCATTGCAGCCCAAACCTTGGAGATGAGAGAGGATCTGTCCAAGACCAGGAAAAGCATCCAGGTGCCCTGCCCCAAACTACTGCCTACAGAATAGTGAGCTGAATAGATGGCTGTTGATTTGAGTCACTCAGTGTTAAGGGTGGTTTATTCTGCAGAAAATCTTGTATATCAGACTTTCAGACCATTCAGTCTCCTCTGCCTCTTTTAATATGTCCATTTTGGCTTCAATTAAAACAGTTTATTTCTTTCTTTCATGAGAACAAAGTTGCACATATGGAGTGAGGAAGAGGGTGGGGTGGGGGAGAGAGAGAGAAGCACCCTCAACAGAGTCTCATGACCCGATCTTTCTGGTCAGCCAGGATCATAGGCACACATGTAAAGTACATGAGGTTGACCAGAAAACTGGAATTGTGACTTCTCTATGGTTCCAGCTTCACTTGAGCTGCATTTACTGCTGTGCCATTGAGCTGGCCCTTTTTGGCATTTTCAAACCATCCATTTTCTTGAAACTTTTGAATTAGTGGGTGCTTGGCACAAGCAGCTTATTCTTTCTCTTCTTGACTTCTTCCTACTGAATTCAAACCATATGGTATACAGATAAATGTCCAAAAAGACTTTAGAGCCTTGTTGGAAACTTAAAAAAAATCTCAACCAAGACTTCTGCTGGAAATCGTGCTTGGCCAAGGAGAAAGGAACTTGAACAGCTTGAATTTTGTTCAGTTCTTTCTGCAAGTGGTAAATGATTCTATACTTAGGAGAATTTATCCTCTAGGTTTGAATTAATAAGATGGTTTCAGTGGGACACCCAATGGGTCTGCATAGAATTTGGGAGCTAGAAGAAGTCTTAGAGTTCATTTGGTTCAACACCATCTTTTAACATATGATTGAAGTGAGCTGATGCCAGTAAGCTGTTGAAATGACACTAGTTGAAGAACCCCAGGTCTCCAAAATCAAAGACTTTGTGCTCATAGTGGTCATATCTGAGTTTCTGTAGACATGGCCTTCTTGTTCTCTGAGGCGTTAGACTTAGGAGTGTGAGAAACGATCTGTGGATGTAGGCATGGGGAGAAGGAATGTGGATTTGCTGGAATCCTGTAGGCCATTCAGGAAGACATTGGATCCAAACATGAGCTCTCTGGGAGCTAAGTTGTGGTTTATTTCTTGCTACATCTTTGTACTGGCCTGGTGCTTGCCAGAGTATAGATTTTCGGAGTGTTGAACAAAGCCATCAGGTGTGAAATCAGCTCTTAGGGTCTGTACTTTGGACAGATCTTAGTAATCCCTGGATTTGGGGTTCCTTTCCATTCTTTGTTCCTCAGGCCCTTTATAGGCAGATACTCACTTATTTCAAGCGCAATTATCCCATAGGTGCAGAGAACAAGACCCAGCTCTTGCTGCAGAGAAGCTCATGGTTTACTAGAGAAGACAATGAATAAATAAGTGATTACAAGGAATTCTTGACAAAGGCATTACATCTGAAACCTTGAGAGTAAGAATTTCTCTGAATGAAATTAGTCATCAGTGGACAGCTGTTCAGCATCTCTCCCTACATGTAGCTGTATGTGAATTGTCATTTATACACCAGTTCAGTCTGAGATTTTGAGCCTGAGAGAAGCTCCCATAGGCTGGAAAGCCATGAAAAGAAGGCCTGATGAGCTCGAAAACAATCCTAAAGACCATGATTGTTCTGAGTTCCCATTCCTATATACTGGGTTATAACATCATCCCAGCATTTTAAAAAAGAAGCACTGCTTTTTAGAAACAAAGAAGTCTGGTAGAACCCACATTTTGGCACTCACTCTCTGAGTTTTCTGGGTCTTCATTCTTTCTTCTCTAAAGTTGATTCTGATGGTTGGTTTATATAGTTTTATTTTTTTTTAACCAGGTGGTTAATGAATCATTATCTACCTGTTTTAAGATTGAAATCTCTGGCCAATACCTTAGAATTAATTTCTAAAAATAACATTAGTATTCCTTAGAACATATTAAAATTTAAGAACTATTTATTGTTGTGGTAATGGTTTTACTGGCTAAAGAGAAAGGATCGTTAAGATGGCTTAGACAAGAAAATCTATTCATAAAACAAACAACATCTGGATGAGGAGGAAAAGCTAAAGAAAGAACCACTGATGATGCTGTGATAAATGGCAATGGGGTGGAGCACATCACCAGGTTATAAACACAAGAGGGACAGGGTGATAATCACGCTTTGCAGAGAGCACCAGCATTGGAAGAGCATGTGGCAGAGATGAGGATGCACATCAGGTAATCATGAGATGATCTACATTGCCCAAATTTCTGTGAAAGTGGAGTAGAGCATGACAGTGGGGTCTGGCCAAACAGGAGTGGACACAAAATTATAACCTACGTCTAAGGCCTTTTCTCCCTTTAACTAAAATCCTCCATCTCCTGTTCTGTTCTCTGAAGATGTTGAGGGCACATGATCCTAAGGATACAGAGAAAAGGTGGAAAAAGCTAGCCTGATTCACATCAGATGATGACACAAATAAGAATACTAATTCAATGTGTTACATTTTTGAGATCCTAAGACTTGTCATTGCTGCAGAGACTCTCCTGCCCTGATGGTCTCAGAGAACAAGACTAGAGACAGAGAGACAGTGAAGAAGTCAGGATAGTAGAAAAGCTTCCTGACAATGTGAGCCTGAACTGTGATTCAGACAGTGGAGATGACAAAGAAGAAACAAATTTAAAAAAAGGAAATGGAAACAGCATAACCGGTTTCACAATTTTCTAGGCAGCCCTTGGCCTATACACCTGCTTCTAACTGTTGTCTCTTATAGTCTACTTTTAACCCAACAATATGGAGTATTTAGATAAAATGCAAGTCTTGAGCACAAAGCTCATCAATTGCTTTCCATGTCTCTTCAGAGTAGAAGCCGGGAACGTCCTGTGAGATTTACAGGACCTATTCTCTTGCTACCTGTCTGACGCACTCTCTCATTACTGACATCCTTATTGTTTGTGAACCCACAAGCTCACTCATGCCTCGGAGTCAATGTACCCTTTGCCCTCTGCACCTGAACTTCTGTCCCTTTATATCTCTTCAAGATCTGCTTCTTCACTTTCTTTAAGTCATTGCTCAACTGGACTTTTAGTAAGGCCAGCATTGTATTTAAAATTGTACCTGCACCTCCCTCTAACCCTCTTACTTTCTCTTCATTGTCTTATTGTTATCCAGGACACTCAATACTTCCTAAAATATTATGTATTTAACTTATTATTTTATTTAATATCTGCCCCATCCACTAGCATATAAGCTCCAATAGGGAGAATTTGTTAGAAGTTTTTGTATTCTGCTACATTTCTAATGCCTGCAAGAATACCTGCTACACAGTAGGTGCTCAATAAATACCAACTGAATATTGACTACATGGACCTACTAAGCCTGAAGAATACTATGGGTGTTTAAGCATGGCTAGGAGAAATCTGCTTTTTAAACACAGGATGTGTGGCAGGTAGCAAGGTTACAAGGTAGGACCAGAAAAGCTTGGTTTGCTTTCAAGGAAAGTTTGTTTGACAGTTTGGGTCACTAAGCACAACTTTTTCCCATAGCCGTTTAAGGCCAAATGACCAAGAGATAAAATCTGTTTTTCTCTTAGATGTTTTTATTTCTTCCTTTTCCTAGCAGCTCCAGAAAGAGCATTAGTCTTGGTGAAGGTGGTGGCAGAGGACGCCATCAGGAATGTGGTGGGAGTCCTGTGACAGCAACATGGGAGCTCGCGTCTGCAATGGCGCACATCATACAGCAGGTAGCCAGTTACCTCCATTTCCTTCTCCACACTTTCCTTCATCATTTCCTCCTCTCCATCTATATTCTTCCTTTTCTTCCTCTTTGCTTTGGGGAAGCAACCTCAGTAGTGGATGGGTTGAACACTGTATTTCTCCCTAGGTGAAGAAGAAACACTGAGAAATAAACTAGCAAAGGAAAGAGGAAGGGTGGAAGAAAAGACGGGCGGGGTCTGGGTGCACTGTTCATGATTAACAGCTATTTGAGTGTCATGCCACTCGGTTTAGCTGTGTTAGCCCATATAGTCATGGTTAAAAAGATTTAATTCCCAGCTTTGAAAGATGATTGTATATTCTCTGATCAGTGTGACACTCAGCCTGCATGGACTGCTGAGAAACCCACTGCAGTACTTACTGAATTATCCCAGTCCTGATAAGTTCTGCCATCTCTATCCCAGATTCAATTGGGATGTTGCAGATGCAGAAGAGATGATGAATGTGGGGATGAATCTAATTGCATTAACCGAAACCTTCATATTCCACATTTCCAATAAATATCGACACAGGATATGATGAAAACCCATGTAGCTGGTGGTATTTCTCTAGCCTGATGGTACAGTGTCTTTTAGAAAAGTCACAACAGGAAGCTTAAGATTTTAGCTTGAGGGAACCAGCAGTTAGCGTAATGGCTATGTCGCTGACTCCCACGTAGTCGACCGAGGATTGCATCCCGGACCTGGTGGCTTAGAACTCACGCCGGGCGCGTGTGCATGCGTGCCCAAGATCCCGAGAGGAGAATGGAGGAGAAGGGATTGCGGCGTGACCATCCCCCCTGGGGGGTGATTTCTCGCTTTCTGTCTCTATGTCTCTCTCTGTCTGTCTGGCGAGCGCACGCGCCCTACAGTGAAAATCTCTCCAAAAAAAAAAAATCTATAGTATTTCCATATACAATCAACAAGCAGACAGAGACAGAACTGAAGAAAATAATCCCATTTACCATAGCCACAAGTAATATGAGATACTTAGGAATAAAACTAACCAAGGAAATCAAAGATTTCTATAAGAAAAACTATGATAACCTTATAAAGGAAATCAAAAAGTACACAAAAAAGTGTAAGGACATCTCATGTTCCTGGAGATTTTAGCTTGAGAGGATTTGGATTTGAGTCCTGGATTCATCATTTACTGACTGGATGACTATGCAACAAAGCCTTAGTTTTCTCTTCTTTCTTTTAAGTCCATAAAATGGGAGAGAGCATTAGCTCCTCAGAAGATCCAGGGAGGGAAGATGTACAGAGTGCCTGGCACATTGCCTCTGGCATAAGTGCTTGAGAATGCGACTTCCTTCACTCTCCCTTCTTTTCACTATGCTGTGGTAACGTCAAGATCATCCAATTATCTGGCCCACGTTGCCAACCAATGCAATTGACCTCATATTACTCGTATATGAGGCCCATCAACCTCTGTGGGGCTGCCTCCTATCAAAGCCAATCCTGAATAAAAGCTTAAACATGTCCCTTTGGGAACATTATCTGCCCTATTAGGACATCCAACATCATCAGGGCTAAAGTTTTTAATTGTTTTTCAGATTCTTACATAAAAGAAATGCTCAAAAATACACATTTATTAAATACACAAATAAATGAAAAGACTCATAAATAAAAATCCTGCTCAAGGTTAAAGCCCTTCTGAAATCCCCATTTTGCTTCTTCTTACCTAGCCTAGGTAGGACAGGTTAAGGACTTCATGTTAAGTGAAGTGAGCTAGACTTTGAAAGATACACACTGTATATCTCCACTCAGTGGGCACCTAAAGTCTGCACGCTATGGAAGAAATGGACAGATCTGAAGATATGATGGTGGAGGGGGTATGTGCAGATAACAGAGACTGTGAAGGAGGAGTCAGTGGGTAGAGAGCTGGTAGTAGAGGGTGGGATGGAATGGCAGAAGGAAAAATCATTGGAACAAACTTATACTGTGGGAAAAAGTTCTGTAATTTTTGCTTTATAAAATAAAACAAATTTTAAAATGTGCCATTTTTGGCTTCATTCTCTGTTTCAGGGTCTTGCTTTTTTATAGTGTAATTGATTTTCTTTTCATTGTGATTTTTTTTTTTTTGAGATATTTTTGCTATAGGGCATGTGTGCTCGCCAGAGAGACAGAAAGCAAGAAATCACCCTCCAGGGGTAAATCTCACTTGGTGTGATTCAAGTCTCCAGTCTGGGACTCAAACTGCAGTCAGCCATGTGAGAGTCCAGCAACATAATCATTACGCCATCTGCTGCTCTCTTCATTGTGATCTTAACAAATTGTGGATTGCAGCATTGCAGTCTTAACAACACAATACAATTAAATTACATAGCTGAGGGATACCACTTTAGTGAGCATACTACTTACCTCATTATAATGACCAGAACACCTGCAGTTATTCTAGTTTCTTTTCTTAAATTGTATTCACTTCTTTCATGAAAGGTGGAGAAACAGAGCTAGAAAGAGAGCTATCCTGACAGGGTTTTTCATGCCGTTATACACCTTACTCTCAGCCAGTCCTGGTTCATGGGAACGTGTGAGTCCAGCATGTTCAAGGAGGTCTCCAGACAAGAACCGAAAACACTCCCACGTGGGACCTTATGAGCGCTGCACCACCCCTGTGCCACCTTCCATCCCTCCATGCACTTGCTCATGGCTGGCCTCTATTGATCAGGCAGGGCCTGTGGAGCGAGTGGCTTGAATGAACTGAGAACCACTGACCCAGTGAACAGAGAAAACACATGTTTGATACAAATGTTGAGACAGGGCTAAATGTGAGCTTAAAGGAAAAGCCCAAGTGAAGAATGGAGCTTCCTGTTTCAAGCCTCAAGGAACCTCTTGTTTTAACTGCAAAATGCACCATTTCAAAGAGTAAGACTTCCTGACTGTTTCTGCTGGGGGCGGTGGGACTGGGGGAGGAAGAATGGGACGATGCTTGAGAAACTGTCAAATTCACTCAGTCTCCTTCCCATGGAGCCCTTAGGCCCCAGCCTGAGTTGTGGGAGAAGTGGCATGTCTTCTTTTGGCACTTGGCCCCTTGTTACCAGAGCTTGTTATCTGCTCAGGGTGAGTCACCCATGCCCTGCTCAGCGACCCCCACACCCTTGTGCTGGAGGGGGCTCTGTGAGCCTTCCTGATGGGAGGACACGAAGCAGAAAGGGCTGCAGGCCTAAGCCTCTTGAGACCCAAAAGAAACCTTAATTTTCTCTTTTCTCCTCTTTAGAGAGACTTGTGGAATGAAGGATGGGGGAGAAAGTAGAGCAGCTTGTAAGCATCGGGGCTCTTGCCTCTGGCATGTTGAGTCACAATGTGTCAAAGTGGGAGTGACCCAGAGGAGGTTTTACATACCCCAGATTCAAGTTGGATGTTTCAGATGCAGAAAAGATAATGAATGGGGATGAATCTAATTTTATTAACTCAGGAAAAAACCCAGCGCTACTTAGACCCTAGTCACTTTGTACTAGTTACAGCTATAGCCTCGCTCTTGCTCCTGCTTGGCTGGTCTCCAATGTCTTTTCCCTCCCTTCTTGCCTCCTAACTGCCATGCCATGACTCTTTATGCTATGACCCACCCCCACATCTTGCCCACAGGGTCAGGGACATGTGTATGTATGCACAGGGAGATCTCAGAACACAAACTTGATACCTTCACATCTGGCTTCAGCATTGCAGATCACCACTGAGCCACCATAACTGGCCACCTTGTCTTGCCTTGAAATTTTCCTTCAACATGCAAAGTTTTAATCACTGTGAGTGTGAGGATGTATTGTCCCTATGCTGTGGAACCCATGTACCCAACACCATATCTGGAACATGGAGAGGCTCAATCAATGTTTGAAGAGAATGAGGCCAGAGAGTCCATCCAACCTGAAAGTGGTACAGCTGGGATCCAGATGCTGTCCATGTTCTCTCCACTACACTAAGCCAAACAATGACTGCTGATCATCTTCGATGGATTTAACACTCACTGGGGCATGGATCTCCAGAAATTCAGGTAAAGCAAATTTTATCAGGCCCCATTTAGAGACAGGGAAGCTGAAATAGAGGGGTTCTCAGTGGATTGGCCCAAACCTCCTAGGAAGTCAATGGTAGGTCCCAGGTCTCACAGTCTTTTCAGGGAAGCTAATAGGTAGGTAGGTGGGTAATAGAGATGAATTAGGAGCCTATTTATTTTGATGTTGAAAATAATAGCATATTCTTCTACCCTCTAGGGCCCTGGACTGGAAACTAAATTGGTTACATCAGGGTCCTTCATTGAAGTGTGATGGTGGTGAAAAGGGTTTGTCCTGTTAACAAACTGTTGCCAGGAGAGGAACAGCCTGATTAACTGAAGTTTTCTCATGGCTTCAAGTCTCAGAAGTGAAATAGGAAGACCCTTGAATTTGAGTCAGAAGACAGATAGACAGAAGATCTGTCTGTGTCATCTTTTAGGGACTATGACAAAATTCTCAAGCTTGCTTTGTCTCATTTTTCTTACTAGTTAAATGGGGATAAAGTCCCATATTATTGCAAGGCATAAGAAAATGAATAAAGCGTATGAAAACTCATACTTTCTATAGATTGTTTTCAATGTTCCGGAGTGGTATGATGGTTTTTCTTTGTGTTCAAAGTGAGTCTTTGTTATGCTAAGTGAAATAAGCCAGAAACCAAAGGATAAACTTTGCCTGATTCTACTTACATGAGGCATCTAGAAGGGATAAATTCGTAGAAATAGAAAACTGAATCACAGTTACCAGGTGATGAAGGGAGAGGGAATAGAAAGTTATTGCTTAGTATATACAGAGTTTCAGTTTGAGAAGATGAAAAAATGCCTGGAAATGGATAATGGTGATGGTTTTAGAGTATCATGAGGGTATTTAACATACCAAATAGTACATGGGATTGATCCAGTAGCCTGGTGGTTAAGGGAAGCCAGATTCTTAGCCACATAGCCAACTGTGATTCAAATCCCAGCCCTGATGGATCAAAAAACATGCTGGGTGCATTTGTGTGCATCCCATCAGGATGGAGAGATGAAGGAATTACAGAGTGATTATGCCCCATTGGGGGATTATTTCTATCTCTTTTTCTGTCTCTCTCTGATGAGCACACATGCCCTCTGGTAACTAAAAAAAGAAATCATTAAAATAGGCTCACATCACAGACTAGTGGTTAGGAGAGTTACATCCCACATGGACAGCCATAATTTTAATACAAGACCCAGGGACTTGAAAAACTCACTGGGCACATGTGGGTTAGTGTCCCAAATCCTACCTAGCAGGATGAGGAAATGAAAGAGAAGGGAGTGTGGTATGACCACACTTCCTTGGAAGATGCTGGTCCTTTCTTTCTCTTTCTCTTTCTCTTTCTCTTTCTCTTTCTCTTTCTCTTTCTCTTTCTCTTTCTCTTCCTCTTCCTCTTCCTCTTCCTCTTCCTCTTCCTCTCTCTTTCTCTTTCTCATTCTCTTTCTCCTCTTTCTCTTTCTCTTTCTCTTTCTCTTTCTCTTTGTCTTTCTCTTTGTCTTTTTCTTTCTCTTTCTCTTTCTCTT
>NW_006159829.1:7371205-7382319 GCF_000334495.1 Tupaia belangeri chinensis | reverse complement strand
TCCCTGTTTCTTGATGAGCACACATGCCCTGTGGGAAAGTTTTAAAATATTTATTGAATTAATTATGTTTTAAATTAGATACTTAGTTGATATTTATTTATTTATTTGTATTTAATCACATATATCTTTACAGTGTATTACATTTCTTTTTCCAGCACAATTACCATGCTTATCAGTCAAGACAAAGACATTACTATCCACATCATTATCATCAAATAGCTTTTCATCATTTTTTCAGATTATTATTATTTATTCTCATTATTATTTTTAAAAAAACATCCCATCACTGTATATCATTTAACTTGTAAAGAGAATTTACCCAACACAAAATACTTCTCAGACCAGTCCAGTTGAGAATACTATTCATGTTATCATCAACAGCTAATAAACCATTTCTGTGTCCCACAAATGTCATACCTCTTTATTTGTTCTCATGCTATCCTTCTCTATAATCTTCCCTGCTCCCTCCCACCCATTGTCCTGTCACAATTTTAAAAATAATCAAAATGGCTGCATTTTTGTCATGTACACATTATCACCACAAAAATCAAATTAAAAATCAAGTCTTATTCTTGATTTTTCAAAAATGTTTGGTCTTATAAAACAGAGGTCTTCATCTAACTTTTTGTTTTGTAAATGCAGGTGTCAAGGTGAGGAAGCCAAATGACTGGCTCAGGGACACACCTGCCAGGTTGATCCTCAACAAGAACAGGACCCAGGCTATGTGAATCCCTGCTTGCAACTTTTCCTGTAGTCCCATAAACAGTCCCCTTAGCTACGGCTGGGTGCTGGTTACCAGAGAAACTGCCTGCCAAGTTATTGGAACAATTTTTCCCCTAGAAAGGGCAAATAAAAAAATATTCACTAAGATGAAAAACCAAGTATACAGAGTCTTTTGGGCATCAATGTACTTGCTACACTAAGCAAGGCATATGTGTTTTGTTTTGTGTACCTCTGCGTGGAGATGTTTTAATTGGTGAAGGTTGGCTAGATGAGGAACAGCAACCTTATGACCACATGTCTACTGAGCTCAGTGTTGCTTTGTGCTTTGTACACAGGTGTGTGTTGAATGAATGCACAATTAAGCAAATGCACTGAATGGGAGGAGCTGGAGTAACAGCTCGAGTTGAATCTCAGGGTTGCTTAGTACATGAGTCCTGGTTCAAATCATTTACCCTCCCTGAGACTCGGTTTCCTCCTCTGTTACATGGGGACAATGGTGCTTGCCTTACAGGTTTGTTGCAAGGACTAAGTATAGAGTGTGATCATTTTACAATAACCTGTTTATTGATATGTAACTGCAAAGCAGTAGTGAAGTATTTAGCATGGACCCTCTTTTCTGTTAAATGGGGCACACAGATCTAGGTCATCAAGGAACATCTGATATAACCAGGGAGTTGCATTATCCAGAAAGGACATAGTTGGAAGATGATGAAAGACCATGCTTGACCATGGCCATCCAAGCTGGTGCAATGAACAGCATTTGACTTTGTAATCTCAGAGAAATCTCTCTTAACTCTGCTGAATTTCAATGTCCTGAATTGCCAGAGGTGTGGTGTTCCTCTCTTCACTTGGCCTGTCCCTCAGAATTGTGTAATTTCCTTGGGGACAGAATTTGCAAGAAGGTCTGTGAATGGTCAAGCACTGAGATGTGAGCTGTCCTCCTGTCAGGTGCTGAATTAGGGGTCAGGCCACAGTTTGTCTTTTGTGCCCCTGGCTTTCCACATTTGTAATGGGAATTGGCAGTTCTTTTCTCAAGAGACAGGGGCCTGGGTGAGGCAACTTCCTCATGAGCTGCTGCCCTAGAATAGAGACATTTCTGAACTTCTCAGGAGAAAGGCTCTGCCTGCTTGCAAGACAAGTCTATAATTATAATTTTTGATTTAGAAAATAGCATGACTCAAGCTTGAAGTGGTGGGGGACGTGGGCTGGTATGCCTTGGTTTCTTTCCCAGAAAGTCCACGGCTAGGTACAACACACCTTTGATGAAAGTACAGTAGAGTTTGTTCTTTACTTGATTTTGCAGACCTCATTAATGCATTCAGAATATTAATTAATTCTATTTTCAGCCATCAAGCATGAATCTGAAGCTGAAACTTTTCTGGATCCTTCCCACTTCAAGTGACTTTTTTTACCAGCCCTTTTCAGTTTGCTCATATTGACATAGGCAAGCTGATAACAAGGAGCGGAGGGGATCGGCAGGGAGTGAAAGCCTACTATGCACCCGGTGTTATACTAATGTTGCTTCTGAAACTCACCGACATCCTGGGAGTTGGCACTATTGTCACCGATTTCAGGCAGGTAGCCCGAACTCAGGGAGCTGAAATAACTTGACCAAGGTCATACGGACAGTGACAGATTGGCCTGAGAACCTGGGTCTGCTGAACACAGGCTAGCGCCCTTCCCATAGCACCACCTACCTCCTCAGGCCTCTGCAGCTGGGATGGCTGGGGCCGGGGGCAGAGTGGAGAGGATGCAGAAGGTGAGATGATCTTTAATGAATGGCTGGCAACAGAGACAAAGTAGAGAGGCACCCCAGACAGTCTGGGTTCAGCTGCTTAAAATAGGCAAAGAAATTCTTTGGCTAATGCATAATCACCACAGGGATTAATGCAGCCCTGCTCCTTGGGGTTAATTTATACTCCATGAACCCCTATTAGATGAGATTTCTAAAATGCATGATAGCACGAGGCTCGTTAGGGACTTTCATAAAAGCTGTGCACTGGCAGAAGAAAGGAGCCTGGTGCCCTGACGCTCGCCCAGAATAACCTGGGCAAGGCTGCCTCTGGGGGCAGGTGGAGAAGTCAGTTCTGATCTGCGGGGCTGTGCCTCTGGTTCTTTCTGCCAAAGGAAAGAGATGGGCCCATTCAGCACTGAAGGAAGAAGTAGGGGTGGAGAGCAGAGAGGTTGGGTTCTCATCAAATCCCAAATAGCAGAGGCAGAAAGGACATCGGGAGTTGTCTTGTCCAACCCTTCTCTGGACAGCGCACTGCTGGGCAGATGGAGAAGCTGAGGCCCAGAGAGGTGACCACTCATCGTTGAGACCCTTTTCTTCTTCACTTCTGAGTACAGTGCTTGCTCTTCGGATAGGTCAGATTTTGCTTTTATCTGCTCGTTTGATCAATACTATCCCAAGTTCTGACTCTGGAAAGGATGGTGTGGCTCAGTTGTGTGTCTATCCACCTACTCTTTCACTCATCCAGAATGAACACACCGACAGCCTTCCTGTCAGTGCTGCATTCAGCTCCGGAAATGCAGTGTAATGGGGGGCTGCACTCACCCAGAGAGAACCCAGTCTGATGTACCTGGCAGAGTTACAATGATTTCTAAGTTTCCTTCTAGCTCTTTCTATTCAGTGAGTCTCTGCTGAGTAATTAAAGTGTCTCTTAATTAGTTTGCCTTCTCTGGAAAGAGACACAGGTTAACAGTCCAGAGGAAATCTATGAACATTCAAAATTCCCCGTGGTTCTCATAGTGTGTGACAAAATCCAAATTCCTAAACCCCTTAAGATCTGACATCTCTCCCATCCCAGACAACTCAGAGTGCTTGAGCAGCCTGGAGCCCTCCCTCTGCTGTTTCAGCTCCACAAATAGCAGTGAGCCTTGCTGGTCGCCAGTCAGCAGGGTTCTATCCCCTTCTTCACTTAAGGGAATCAGACTGGCCCTTTAAGACTCACATGTCATGTCATCCCATCCATGAAGAGTTTTCTGAACATTTCAACAAGAGGAGAATCCTCACCTTTCTAAACTCTTCTATAACATGTTTTCAGTTTGATAATTCTTAGATTTTTTTTTGAGAGATTTTTGCTATTGGGTACATATTCTCGCTGGAGAGACAGAGAGACAGAGAGACAGAAAGTGAGAAATCACCCCCCGGGGAGATGGTCATACCAGAATCCCTTCTCCATTCTCCTCTCAGGATTTTGAGCACACGTGCACATGCACTCAGTGTGAGTTTTAAGCCTCTGGGTCCAGGACTCAGACTACGGTCAACTACATGCGAGTCCAGCCCTGTAACCGTTATGCCATCTGCTAGTCCCATTCCCAGAATTCTTAGCACACACTTAAACACTCCATACCTCAGTTCCCTTATTTGTAAATTGGGAAAATAATCATACTCATCTTGTTCATTGTGAAGAATGTATAGCAACGTAAGCTCTAGCAGAACAACCGACTTAATGAATTAGCTACTGTAATAATCATTCCTTCCTATGGAGTTTGACACTGATAGAGTGTCATATCCATTTGTTGCTGCACTTCTCTGCACCCGTAGGCTGTCCCATCTCTGTAGTGAGCCCTGTATCTGATGGGTAAATTAGCAGTGTCATTTGAGATGTTCATCCTGTCATTGAACACAAACTTGCTGCTTCCTGCTGTGGACAGAGGAGAAGGGGGTACAGGCTGACGTCCAGCCGCTCTCAGCCTGATGGGAGACAAGAACCCAGTCCCAAATCCAGATGCACTCAGATCGGGGCAGAGAAGGGGCGGGGTGCTGAGGAAGACTTGCAGGGTGTTCCTTCTGCTTGGGACTGTCAATAGTGGCCATCTTGATGGGAAAGTAAAGGTTTTCTGGTTCCCTAAATTTTGGCTGAGCTGCTAAGTTTTGTAACAAATGATATCAAGTGGTCACAGATTCTAAAAAGTCATGAGAAAAAAATCCATGAAGAACTTGCTCAGATGTGACTCCCAGGTCAACGCAAAGGTGCTGGTGCAACACTTCCTTTAGGGGTGGGAGAGTCCTCTGGGAGGTTGGGCAGGAGGAAGGAGGAGTGTGCAGGGTGGGATGCTGCTTAGAGAGAGAGCCAGAATGCTGAGGTCCCTGCGCCTCCTACAGGGCCGGCAAGGCAGGTTTTCCCCATGTTGCTGCCCTAGTGAGGGCAGGCCGGCCTCCTGAGTACCTGTGGAATGAGGATTGCAGGGAGCATGCAGGACAAAAGGATAAGGAGGAGGAGGAAGTGGACGAGGGGGTGGCAGTGGCAAAACTGGCTCTGCCCCTTCCTTAGAGCAGGTGAAATTCGGGAAGAGACATTTAAAATACAGTGAAGCTTTAAGGCTTCGGTATAGGACTAGAGTGGACATTTTAATAACTCAGGATTTTGAGCACACGTGCACATGCACTCAGTGTGAGTTTTAAGCCTCTGGGTCCAGGACTCAGACTACGGTCAACTACATGCGAGTCCAGCCCTGTAACCGTTATGCCATCTGCTAGTCCCATTCCCAGAATTCTTAGCACACACTTAAACACTCCATACCTCAGTTCCCTTATTTGTAAATTGGGAAAATAATCATACTCATCTTGTTCATTGTGAAGAATGTATAGCAACGTAAGCTCTAGCAGAACAACCGACTTAATGAATTAGCTACTGTAATAATCATTCCTTCCTATGGAGTTTGACACTGATAGAGTGTCATATCCATTTGTTGCTGCACTTCTCTGCACCCGTAGGCTGTCCCATCTCTGTAGTGAGCCCTGTATCTGATGGGTAAATTAGCAGTGTCATTTGAGATGTTCATCCTGTCATTGAACACAAACTTGCTGCTTCCTGCTGTGGACAGAGGAGAAGGGGGTACAGGCTGACGTCCAGCCGCTCTCAGCCTGATGGGAGACAAGAACCCAGTCCCAAATCCAGATGCACTCAGATCGGGGCAGAGAAGGGGCGGGGTGCTGAGGAAGACTTGCAGGGTGTTCCTTCTGCTTGGGACTGTCAATAGTGGCCATCTTGATGGGAAAGTAAAGGTTTTCTGGTTCCCTAAATTTTGGCTGAGCTGCTAAGTTTTGTAACAAATGATATCAAGTGGTCACAGATTCTAAAAAGTCATGAGAAAAAAATCCATGAAGAACTTGCTCAGATGTGACTCCCAGGTCAACGCAAAGGTGCTGGTGCAACACTTCCTTTAGGGGTGGGAGAGTCCTCTGGGAGGTTGGGCAGGAGGAAGGAGGAGTGTGCAGGGTGGGATGCTGCTTAGAGAGAGAGCCAGAATGCTGAGGTCCCTGCGCCTCCTACAGGGCCGGCAAGGCAGGTTTTCCCCATGTTGCTGCCCTAGTGAGGGCAGGCCGGCCTCCTGAGTACCTGTGGAATGAGGATTGCAGGGAGCATGCAGGACAAAAGGATAAGGAGGAGGAGGAAGTGGACGAGGGGGTGGCAGTGGCAAAACTGGCTCTGCCCCTTCCTTAGAGCAGGTGAAATTCGGGAAGAGACATTTAAAATACAGTGAAGCTTTAAGGCTTCGGTATAGGACTAGAGTGGACATTTTAATAACTGGGAAATGAAATTATTTGCTAGGACCTAAGAGTTGTCTGGAAAGTCAGGGCCCTTCCCTCCTCATAGCCAGAGAACGGAGGCAGCCCGGCGAGAGGAAAGGCAGTAGTGGGGAAGAATAAATCCTCACTCCACCCTCCCTCTCCTGCCTTAGTGAGCATCTGTGATGCCCCTCCCTGGGTTAGATAACTGCTCGCAATAATTGCTTGTTCTTCACACGCTCATCTGAAGATGGTCCTATGATCTCAGTACTCACACAATGGGTGAGGATCCAGAATTCCAGAAAGGTCAAGTGACTTGCCCTAAGGGACATAGCCATGTGGTGGAGAAGCTGAGTCTTAAGAGCAAGAATGGGTTTTAAATTCTGTCCTACATGCAGTGAGGAGGCAGAGGACTACACAGCATCCAGGGAAAAGCCAGCTCCTTCCTCCAGGCTCAAAATAGAACCTTGTTTTGACATAGGGCATTGGAGTAGAGAATGATTCCAGCCAGAGCCCAGCCCACCACCAGCTGGAGCAAAAAAAGAAGGAAAACATTCCTTGAATGAGTGCTCAGGCACCTTTATGATGGGATGTAATGCTGCAGTCTTCACTAGCAGTGAACTTATGTCCCATTCAGAGTGGGCACTCGGGCACCTCTCTGTGGTGGGCTGCAATGCTGCAGCCTTCACTAGCAGTGAACGTGCAGCATCCTGGCCTGGGGTCCAGGAGGACAGCTGCAATGACTACTCACTGGGAAGCAGATTCTAGAGCTGGACCCTGCTCCTGAGAGCAGCATGCTCTGCCAGTGGTACTTTAGTCATAGCCAGGACAGAGCAAAGCTGGGAGGAGGGGTGTGGACATCATTGCCTTCTGTGGGACAGGAAGGACTCATTGCCAGGCTGTGATTGGTGTCAGCTGTGGGAAGTGCATGCAGCATTGTCAGGGAAAAACCTGGTGGCATGGGGTTAGTCCTCCAGCACTTGTGATAGAGGTCAGCTCCTTCTTGGGTTGGGAGGGGCAGGGGCTAGCATTCGATGGGCCCAGCATCTTGTTCATTTACCATTCAACCAGGAGGTCAAGGCCCACCATTCCAGTGAGGCAGGAGAGAAAAAGGAACCTCAGGAAGAGTAAGAAACACCCTGCAGGTGACACATATATTCAGAACAGATTTATTAATAGTTACTGATCTGTTTGACTCCAAAGGCAGTATCCACCCTGCAGAGCAAGGAAGGATGTTGAGACGGCCTCTTGGCTTGTCCAAGCTGCTCCACAGCCAGCGACTCCAAGGGCAGGGCCACCTCAGTGAACAAGGAGCTCAGAAGCTGGAGAGAGATGGAGGGAGCCCCGCAGAGCAGCCCGACTTCTGGTGCTCTGCCCTCCTCCCCGTTTTGTCTAGGGTACTCGGCTCTGTGCCAGACCTCAGGGACACAGGCTGACTAAGACACAGTCAGGTTTTTCTTTTTCTTTTTTATTTTTTAATGGCCAGAAGGCACATGTATTTGCCAGGAAGAGTTAGGGATACGAGAGAGAGAGAGAGAGGAAGAAAGCACCCCCAGTAGGGCCTGGTCACACTGGAATCTCCTCTCCCCTGTTTCTCCATCCTATTGGTATTGGGACGTACACACGAGTCCATGTGGGGTTTTTTTATGTTTGAGAGATTTTTTTTTTTTTTCTTCTAGGGCACATGTGCTCCCTGGAGAGACAGAGAGACAAAGCTTGAAATCACCCCCCGGGGGGATCATCACGCTACAATCCCATCTCCTCCATTCTCCTCTTGGGATTTTGGGCATACATGTACATGCAACTGGTGAGAGATTTAAGCCCCTGGCTACAGGACTCAGACTGCAGTTGGCTACCTGGAAGTGCAGTGACATAACCATTATACTATCTGCTGGTCTGGACGACACATGATTTTTATTATTTTATTATTTTATTATTTTTTTTTGTAGAGTTTTATTTATTTATTTATTTTCCACTATAGGGTGTATGCATTCACCAGAAAGACAGAGAGAGACAGAGAGACAGAAAGCAAGAAATCAGCCTCCAGGGAGGATGGCCATGCCACAATCCCTTCTCCTCCATTTTCCTCTTGGGATCTTGGACACACACGCACACGCGCCCAGCATGAGTTTAAGCCACCGGGTCAGGGACTCGAACTACAGTCGACTACATGGGAGTCCAGTGACATAGCCATTATGCAAACTGCTGGTCCCTTTATTGTTATTTTTTAATATTACATTTAATCACATATATCTTTATAGTGTATAACATTTCTTTATCCAGCATGATTGTCACGCATATCAGTCAAGACAAAGACATTACTGTCCACATCATGTTTTTTAAACCACTGGAGCCAGGATTTGAACTGCGGTCAGGCATGTGGGATCCACCCCCCAACCACTAGGCTAAGGGGCTGTCGCACATATTCAGCATTTTCTATGCCTTTGAGCACAATGTTACTTTGGCCCAGCACATCTATGTTGTCCTCGTCCCCTTCTCCTGGCCACTCCCCCAAGGCTTATCTGGGGTACTTCCCTCCAGAAACCTCCCTGACCACCATCTTCTTTCCTTCTGCCTGGGCACCCCCTGCTATGGAGTCCCTGCACTCCATACCACGTGAACGCTAGTCTGCTCATCAGCTTCCCCACCACAGACTCTGGGACTGCCCGGTACTTCAGTGACAGTCCTTGCCCTGCACCCCTCATCTAGCTTGTGGGGACAGTGATGGGAACTCTTTACTCTTATTCTCACCTGGGAGGTTATGTAACCTGAGGTCACTCAGCAGCTAGGAAGTGGCCATGCTGAGATGGGAGCATCTTTAACTTTCACTCATTTGTAAAGCGAGGGTGACAGTCTTGCCTCTTTAAGGTTAAACTAAACATGGAAAGAAAAGTAAGTGATGCTTTGGGATGATAGAGCAGTCAGATGTGGATGCAGAGGGGTGTGTGTGTATATGTGTGTAGATAAGGAGTCTTGGGGCCCTCCAACCCTGAGGTCCGCAGGCCTCTGCTCAGAGGCATCTCCTAGAGTCCTTTCTTCTTCCATGCAGTGAGTGTGGGAGTTGGGGAGAGTGGCTTCGAGGAATTTCCTAGCACGTTATTTAAGTGCTTTAGGAAAAGCAGAGGCTGTTGACACTAATACAGTAAATGCTCAAGAGCCCAGTGTAAGCCTGGAGAGTGACAAAAGAAGGAAGACTAGGGGAGAGAGAGGCGGCCCAGTAATTCGGTCATTTCAGCTCCTCTGAGTCAAGGGCTCATCTACAGGTGGCTGGAAATCAGGCTTCAGCCAGCACAGGTGGGTGGGTGGAGAGAGAAGCCACTGGACTCAGGAACTACAATGTCAACACACACGTGATGCGTGCTCTGCCCCGGTGGGTAAGAGTTGGAAAAGATGTGTTTCGCCTTCTGAGGAGCCTCAGACAGTCAAGTCAGGGAGTCAGAGAAGTGAACAGAAAATTATGATACTGAGTAAAGACCAAGGAGAAGGTAGGAAGTGTGGGGACTTGGAGGAAGTGCAGCTAAAACATGGATGTGCCCAGTGCACAACCCACTGCATATTAGAATCACCTGGGGAGTTTTTTAAAACTAGTGTGTAGCTCCACCTCAGGCTATTAATTTAGCATCCCTGGAGGTGGGACCTGAGTGCCAGTATTTTTATTTATTTATTTATTTTTTTAATTTAGGACTCCCCAGGAGATTTTGTTTGGTAGCCAAGACTGACAATGATATAGGGCTGAGGGACCTGGGAATGATTCTCATAGGAGCTGGAGCTTGGGTATCTCTTTGGCCAGGTTTGGAGTTAGACGAGGAAGTCTGATTGAGAGGCTCTAGGTCAGGCATGCACGGAGGTGCAGCATGGGCACAGTGGCACATTGGGGGAAAGGTGGCCTGAGTGATTAGAGAGTAGAGTTTTGTTTTTTGTTTTTGTTTTTGTTTTTTTTTTTTTGAGAGGTTTTTGCTACAGGGTGCGTGTGCTCGCCAGAAATACAGAGAGAGAGACAGAAAGTGAAAAATCACCTCCCAGAAGGGATGGCCACACCGCAATCCCTTCTCCTCCATTCTCCTCTTGAGATCCTGGGCACGCACGCACACGCGCCCGGTGTGAATTTTAAGCCACCAGATCTGAGATGCGAACCGCAGTCAACTACTAGCCATTACGTAAATGCTAGTCCCTAGAGAGGAGAGTTTTTAGTGAGTCACAGCTGAGTGGGAGCTTGACGCTGCCTCAAGTAAAGTTTCAGGTGTTCAGACAAGGAGTCAACGGCTTCCTGAGAGCTGTGGGGAACTGCTGGAGCATCTGAAGCTCGGAGTCCACCCTCAGACTTGTGATCTAGAAAGCCACTCCAGCAGAAGTGTGGGGAGTGGGCGCAGGGGGCTCCTGATGCAGAGAGAACCCAGCTAGCAAGTCAGCATGAGCCCCAGTGGGCAGGAACAAAGGTGTGAACTGAGTGGAGGCAGGAGGTGAGAGGAGGACTGAGAGGCAAGGCTGAGTGAGGAGTTAGACCATGCAGAATGGAGACTTATTTATGTTGTTGCAGTAAATATCAAACCCAGATTTCTGATAACAAGGATTTATTTCTGGATCACTTTAATATTTATTGCAGGTCAGTTGTGCCTCTGATTCAATGGTCTTTCTTCTGGGACTGAGGCTGAAGGTGAAGTTCCTTTGTGTACATGTGTAATCTCGTGCAAAGCCAAGAGAAGTAACAGAATGAAGCAATGGGACTTGAGTGGCTTCTCCTTTGAAATGGAACATATCAATTCCATGTGTATGTCATCGGTCAAAGAAATCCATAGACCCAATACTGACATTGCAATGGCAGGGAGTATAATTCTCTTACAGGGAGGAGCAGCAAATATTTGGAACAAATAAT
>NW_006159829.1:7362726-7371185 GCF_000334495.1 Tupaia belangeri chinensis | reverse complement strand
ATAGAGAGGAAATGTATTGCAGAGACTATAATTTTTGAGAACCGAGTGGCTAATGAGACCATCTCCCTCTACTGAACCCAGATCCCTCAAGAAACCATTTGCACTCATGGTATGAACAGCATAACTGTCCATTGCTCTGCTTCAGGCTGTAGCTGCCAGGTGGCTCTGCCACATATGTCTGTCCTCTTTCCCAAGGCCCAGCAGGCTAGCTGGTGGATATTCCTCTTGTGGAAAATAGCAAAAGAACAAGAAGGCAAGTGGAAATACATGAGACCTCTTAGGGTCTAGGCTCAGGGACTGAGGCTCTGTCACTTATCCCATTGATAAAAGCAAACTGTATGGTGGAGCTCAAAGGCAAAATGTGACGAAGTCATTCTACTCACGAGGAACTGAAAGGATGAGGCCATGTGTGTGGTGCTGACAGTGAAACCTGGGCCAGTGACCCAGCTGACCCCAAGTTCTTACAGTTCTCCCAGGCTCTTGGATTTTAAGTGTAGGAACATGGTTCCATCCATGCTTAGCCTTGGCTACTCCAAAATTGTCTTAGTACAGCAGTAACTTGGAGCTCTGGACTAAGACCTGGAAACAAGAAGATATAGGACAATCTTGAACTTTTGTTAAACAAGTCTTCCTCTCTCCAAACTGAAATTTCATAACCTGTTAAAGGAAAATTAAATATATTCCCTCCATTCCACAAGGTTATAGGAAGAACCAAGTGAAGAGGTTTTTGTACAAGAATCTGATAACTTGTGATGGGCCATGCATGTGTTAGTTTTCCAAGGCCTGTGATGTAGTATTTTACTGTCTCAGACTCTCTTTTCATGATACGATCCTACATGTTCACACATCCTGCATGAAAAATACAGATGTGCCTTTATCTGTGTGCCGCCACCTCCCTTGTTACGGCGAAGATATGCCTGTAAATTCTGTTACATGTACACACTCATGTCCTGCTTGCAGCAATGTACTGCTGCTGGTAATTGTAGACATGCTGGAGGAAAAGAACTGGACCAGCAAGAGGCCAGCCCGTGTCCCTGGAAGATGGAGGAGTGACTCAGGGGAGAGCAAAGGAACTGGTGGCACAGAGCCACAGGCCTCAGATGAAAACCAAAGGCCAATCTTATCCAGATGGCACCCAAGCTTCAGATGTGCTGTCTTAAATAGAAACAGCACTGAATAATTTTTGGAGACTGCAAGGTATCGTACTTTGCAACTTTCAAAGTGTTTATATGTATGGCTTCATCTTATTAATAAATTACAGGAATCATGATTAGGAATGATCAGAACATTTTTGACAGAAGGTGGGCAAATGGGGAGTCCAGGCAGGAAGCATAAAGGATGTCCTATAGGGTCCTAGGTCTTGGTCAGGGGTTATAGTGAAGGCCCCTTAAAGCCCTTCTTGACTAGAATCAATGACTATGTTTGCTTCTGGAACATTTATTCAGAGGCCTCACATGTTCTCCAAAGAAAAAATATCTTGTACTTAATAGTCCCAACTGTGGTATCAGAGAAAGCTTCTGGGAGCTTTTTGTCCATAATTTCGGTCCCATTCTGTCTACAATTTTCTATTTGATACTGACCAAGGATTTAATCTCATTGCAATTGATTGAATGTGTTATTAAGATTTGGCTGTGATGGTATTCAAAGGGTGGAAAATTAATCTAACTATGATATTAAGAGGTGGAGCCTTTGTGAAGAGATTAGGGTTAGATAATTGGGGTGGGACCCCCACGATTGAATCCCGGTGGCTTTGTGAGAGACAGAGATCAGAGCTGACATGATGAAGACACAAAAATGAACGCACATGCTCCTGTTTTCTTGCTATGTGATGACCCATGGCATCTTGGCAGAGGGTCATCACCAACAAGAAAGACCTCATTAAATACAGCTCCTTGACCTTGGACTTCCAAAACTGTAAGCTAAATAAGCTTCTATCCTTCATAAATCACCCAGTGTGTTCAGTTGTTAGCAACAGAAAAGGTGGACTAAAACACTTGCTGAGATTCATCTTTTTCTTTCTTCTTTCTCTCTTTTCTTTCTTTATTTACAGTTATTCACTGTACATCAATACAGTATACAAAATGAGATTTTCCATCAGGTAAACATTGTATATTGGCTCAATATAGGATATTACCATACATGTTATCATCAACACATAATTTTCTATTTCTTGTTTCTTAAATATTTTGTTCCCCCTCCCCCAATTCCCTACCTCTCACCCTCTGCCAACTCCCCCCTTTCTCCCACACTGTCTGGTATGTACAGTTGTTTTCCATGCCTTTTCTTTCACACTTTATTGATTCACTGAAGATTTTAATTAATTTAAAAACTTTCCATAGCAAGCACAGCTGATATATACATATTTATGAACGGATGTCTGACTTTAGGCGTAAACTTCAGTGAGTAAAGTGAACATACTATAAACTAGCACCTCTCTGGGGCTATATACTGTAGTCATCAAATAGGTATTAATAGGCATTTTAATGCATTTTTAATTTAAAAAGTCTTAGTTTTAATAGACCAAAATAAAAAAAAATGTTAAGAGAAATTTGCTTAACACTTAAAGCCATGATAAAGTTTAGGAATCAGTTTAAATAGTAGGTAGATGAATGTATCTATTCAAGAGAAGACAAAAATCCTTAACTATAGAAATCAAAGAATCAAAGAAAATCAGTAATATTTTAGTCTAAAGTAAAAAAATTCTATTTCACTAATTCGGACTCATGTAATAAATCTCTCTTCTATTGAATTGCAGTGTTACTGTGGTCTGATCTTTCCATTTAAACTCTGGAAGTTAACGTTCAACTACAGACTTGTCTCTACTATTAAGCTGGCCATTCTCTTGGTTGTTTCTTGTATTCTTATTTCTGTGTGTCTTTTAGTTTTCCTGGTATAGCACTCCTTTCAGCACTTCTCAGAGAGCTGGTCTGGTGTTGGTAAATTCTTTCAGCTTTTGTTTATCTGAGAATGTTTTAGTCTTTTTTTCCCATATGAAAGATAATCTTGCTGAGTATAGTATTCTTGGTTGAAATTGGTTTTCACTTAACACTTTGAATGTATTTTCCCCATCCTTTCTTTGCTTGTGTTGTTTCCAATGAGAGATCCAATGTTAGCCTTATGGGATATCCTTTGAAAGTCACTTGACATTTCTCTCTTGACAGTTTTAGTATCTTGTCTCTGTGGTTTTGGTCAATCTGGCTATGACATGCCTCAGGGAAGATCTTCTTGGGTCAATTCTATGTATGGTCCTTTGTATTTCTTGGGTCTAGATATTTGAGTGCCTCTCTAGGTTTGGAAAGTTTTCTTCCAGAATTTCTTGGAATAGATGATCAATATCCTTATTAGTTTCTTCATCTTTTGGGATACCGATAATCTGGATGTTTGGTCATTTAATTGTATCTAGTATTACTTGTATGTTATCCTCATTTTGGAGAGTTATTTTCTCAGTCTTTTTGGTGAGTTTCTCTACATCAGAGGTTCTATCTTCTACGTCTGAGATTTTATCTTCTGCCTGATCTAATCTGCTCTTGATATTTTCAGTGGAAGTTTTGATTTTCTGTATTACAGCCTTCATTTTTAACAATTACTTTTAATTATTTTTTATGATGAGAATCTCCTTTCAGATTGTGCAAGAACTTCCTCACCTCCTGGTACTCAGTGTCTCTTTTCTCCTGCATCTTCTGGAGTTTGCTGACTCTATTGTCTTGCATCTCTGTTAGCTTTGTCACTATGAATATTTTAAATTCTTTATCTGACATTTCCATGAGTTCCTTTGTATTCTTTGTGGAGGAAGAGGAGTTATTCTTTTTTGATTAGAGAAGAGGTATTTTCTTAGTTTCTCATATTTCTTGTACCTGTGTGGTGGTTTCTGGTCATCTGATAGACTACATGTATTTTTCCTATTTTTTGGAGTTAAATCTGAGCAATCAGAAAAATGCAGAAGGAGGTGACCTGCAGTCTGTAAACAGTACCATTTTTCTCCCTTTGCAGACTTGGCTCCCGGCTAGACTAGGGAACAGGAGAGTGAAATCTGGGCAGAGGGTCTTTGGTGGTCAAATTCCGAGATTCGTCTCTTTGATCTCTAACAGGAAGGTGCTGGGATAGACATAGAGGTGTTCCATGCAGATCCTCCTTCAAGGCGCGTGCCAGTCAAAATAACAGTGTGATGAAAGCCAGGAAGAGTGCAGGCATAGGACATCCTCCTGGGGACATCTTGGGACAAACCAAGGCATAAAGCTCTGACTGTTGGGGCCTGACAATGGGCAATATTCCAGTCAGTAGGGCTAGCCCAACCCGAGACCTAAATGAAATCAGTAGGTCTAGATGAAGCCCAAGAATATGCATTTTACATGGCTCCCAGATGGTGCCAACATCACTGGGATCACACTCTGAGGCCTTCTCTGTTACCCACTGTCATGAAAGCAGTGACACTCAGCAGTATTGTTAACATTACCGGTGACTTCACTGCCCATGGAAATTGTGTACATTTTCCTATCACACTGAAGTGCTTACAGGCAGCTCAAAATATGCTTTATGTTCATTACCTTGAAATTACAGTGGTTAGGAGATAGCTGCTCATTCTCATTATTTAATGTATTACTAAAGATGCACATATATAACTATGCTACCACTTTAATTTTTAATATTTTGATAGCTACATTTGAATGTAATTGGCTTTCTTTATAACTGTAAATTTTATTCTTTAAAAATTATTGTTCTGAGAAGGTTTCTGTAGATTGCCAAAAGGGTTGATGGAACAAATGGGTGAAGAATCTCTACTCGGCATCATTTCTGTACCCCCAGCCTCAGGTACAAGGACTAACATCCAATAAGACTACAGCGCAAGTTTGATGAGTGAAGGAGACAACTTCTAGAATGTTTGTGTACATACCAATCCACAATGTATTTATTGAGCACAGAATAAGTTTTAGGCATGCAATGACAAGTAAGCCAACATGCTTCCTGCTCTGCAAGGGTTTACGATCCACCATGGGAATCTACAGACAAACAACTGGTAATACAAAACCCAAAGGCTACAGAGTCCCAAACTCTCACCTGAGGATTTTTCTAATTCCAAGCATCTCCCTTGACCTCCACTTTCATACCCCCATTCCACCCTCCACACTGCTGTCAACACAATCTTTCTTAGCTCTAATTAGTCACTTCCAAGCTTAATACAATAAAATGGCTTTCCCAGTTCAGAGGAGAAATCCTCAGTTTCTCCATCTGTAAAATGGGATGGTAATGTTTATCTCTTCTGGTCTTTTGTAGATTGAATGAGAAAGTGGTGATGAAGCCATTTCACATAAAAGGCATTTAACTGACAATAGTTATGAATTATCTGCCCTGTGACGGCCTTCTTCATTATGGAGGCTTGCTCCATTCAGCCCTCTTCATCTAAGTGGTACTTTGAGAACTGGATGTTGGAAAATATTATGTTACTTTTGCATTTCACAGTTTTCTCAGTTGATGGTGAGCATCTAACTCAACTTTAGAAGGCGAGTAATATGGGAAAGAATTTGTCTCTGCTAGCAGGCTCAAATACCTTTAATTCTGCGTTGCTGGTGTGTTTTGCTGGGAAGTGCGTCCAGATCCCCAGTCAAAGGCATCAGACTAGACATGATTTTGCCTGCAGAGTCCTTGCTCCTTGGAAGTGGGCATGCCATGTCTGAGGACTCACAGTTCCAATGAATTACTGGTGACTGGTGTGGCCCACTCCTGGACCTGAGGGTGATCGCTTATTGCCCTTGAGGGCCTTGTCAGAGAATCACTCATTGGGAACCTAGCTGCCTCAATCTCCCCGTCTGGGAGGTCTGGGATGAAAGAGGGATGAGGTGAAATGGTGGCAAGAGCCTTGTCCAGGGACCGGAGTCCTTGAGCCTGCTGTTCTCCAGCAACACAGTTTCTCAGCCCTCTGGGCTCTTGGCCCTTAGGAAGAAGCAACAGTGGAATAGCCACCCCAAGAGGTGATTGAGCAAGGAGATAGGTGGTGTGGAATCCATGAAAAACGTTGTGAAAAGCATAAACACTAGAAATTTGCTGAGAACAGTGATACCATTAGCAGTTATGCCCGGGACTAGCGTTCTGACTCAAACAGTCCCTCAGTGCCTGCACTTTACTCCTAGGAAGCCTTAACCTAAACCTTTTGAATTTCATCCCTTCACTTCAGACCTCAGATATTATGCGTTATAGCCATCCATGATTTTCATTCAAAACATCTTTATTGAGGCCTGTAAGCGGTACTGGGTTCATAGCTCTGAACAAGGTACACGGAGAACTGGACATAGGAGCTTTGCAACCTTCTGAAGGTGCGGGTTCATTTCATCTTCTTATGGAAGAGAAATGTAAGGGTCTTCAAATTCAGTAATTTGCCCAGGTTCACACGGCCAGAGGGGCAGAGTGCATGTCATTCTTCTATGCCCTTTCTCAGTATTCCTCTAAAAATCATCCAAAGATTCTCATTTTTTCTCTCAATACTCAGGTGTTGGGCTAAAAGGGAACTAAGAGGAAAAGGAAGGAGATGACATTTTTAGAGACAAGATAGTTTTCAAAAAAGAGGTCCTCCCCCCTTCATTTGCAGGTGAAGGAAAGCAAGTGGAAGAGTGTGCAGGGAGATGGTTCTGGAAGGGGGGGTGGGTTCACTCAGCTCGTCTCTGAGTTAAGAATACTTTCCTAGTTTTTCCTTTCACCAGGTGCCAGAGCACAAGCAGGAAATGATTTGTTAAAGACACACACACAGACACACACACAGAATAAAAAAACATGTAGTTTCAAGTCAGAGCTATGAAGTGCTCAGGCTTAGTTGCTGGCAGAAAATGGGAGGTACTCCCTGGAAATAAAGATGGCCTCCCTGAGGCCACTCCATCTTAGAAAAATGGGGACTCGATCAGATTGATCTTTCTTGTATGTAAGGGTTCTTGAACTGCAGCTGAAAATGGGCAAATTCATTAACTCCTAACTCCAACTTTTATTAAATTCCCATCTGAGCTGGAGATTCTTGAATTTGAATTTTTCTCTTATCTCCTGGCAGAGTGCTGGGCCCATCATTCAGGCTTTGGTATATTTTAAGTGCTCAATTAACGTCTCTTAGAAACTCAGGTGAAGGAGGATGGAGGTGAGAAGGTGTCTTCAACCCCAGCTAGTTTCAGAGGTTCCCAGTTCAGGGACGCCCTCCTTGTAACCCCTCCTAAGGTTATTTTTCCAGTCCCTACCTCTCACCCCTCTGCAACAGGTCTGACGGGAGAAGTATACTGCAAGATGGATCCAAAACCATTTCACACTGAAGTGTAGATGACTGCTCCTCCCACAAAGGATTGCTTCCTAGGAGCAGCCTCAGCTTGCCTGTCAGGATTGGTGTATAAGTATTCCAACTCTCTCACCCCTCTGAGTGTGCAATTTGTATCATTACCCAGAATTCCCTGGAAGGGTTAAGCCCCCCCCCCCACCTCCATCTGCCCTCTGAGCTATGAGAGTCACCCACTGTGTTACTAATGGATCATGTATTGGCTTCTCTGTCTTTCCTCAAATAACTTTCTTACCAATTCATGTGTTTCCTGCACTTTCCAAACCACCTAACTAGCTGCTCTCAGATCTTTTTTTCTAGCCCTGCCTTTGGGAATATGCAAATGAAGACACCCTAAAATTTTCTTGCCTAGGTCATGACTGATGTAGGCAGCACACTATCCCATGAAGACCAGCGGTGTCTGGATTTTGTTTCAAGGTCTCATCCGTGTGAAAGATAACATGGGGCAGAAAAAAGACCACACTCAGCAGAAGCTGGGTCATGGCTGTGCCACGTCTTCATCCTCATGTGGCCGTGACATCTTGGACAACTTGCTTAGCTTCTTTGGACATAGAATTCCCACTGAGGCTCCCTGCTTTGGAGGTCGACCTAGAGTTAGAAGGTTCTGATCAATAGAGAGGAAGCATGCAGTGAGCTTGTGGTAGGGTAGGCAAGTCCCTTTGCTCTTAGCTCTGGGACAACGCAAAACAGAGACCGAAATCTTGCCATGGACATGGGACAACATGGGCTGAGAAGAGACTACAGAGAATAAGTGCCAGAATGAAGGTGGCCAGGGTCTGGGAGGAAATTCAGCCATGTCCTCTGCCCCTCTCTCTACTTGTGTCATAACAGACTGGCACAGCTCTGAGGCACACTGGGACCCTCGTTCTGCTTCTTTCATGAAGTGAGAAGACGACAGCTAGATATGGGCTCCAATAGGGCAAACGAGAAAGCAAGAGCTGGGAGAAAAATGAATTAGATAAATGTCTAAAATGATGTGCAGGAGGAGAAAGAAGTTCAAATTAAACAAGGGAGCAAACGAATCAATCTGTAATTAAAAGTCATGATGCGGTCTATGGACAAGAACTGTTCAAAAACCAGGGGAAGGGAGTTGAGGCAGAAGGAACAAGCTGGAGTGCCCATAGAGAAGGGGGCCCTCCCTGTCTTTGTCACCTGT
>NW_006159829.1:7337879-7362320 GCF_000334495.1 Tupaia belangeri chinensis | reverse complement strand
TAGGGAAAGCTGCTCATGGAGGCAGAGAAGGTGGAGGGCATCTCTGAGTTACCTCTCTCTAACTGACCATCCCAGCCCAGACGTTTCCTGCGTCAGACAGCAGTAAGGCAGAGGAAAGAGCTGGCCTTTTCTCGGCACTTATTCTGTATTTGCTGCTTAGATACTTCTGTCTGCACCGTGAGGAGCTACCTTGTACCTTCACAATGAGTCTGGACCTGGGTGGGACTTTGCCCGTTTGTTAAACAGGCTGACTAAGCCTTGATGCTAGAGGTAGCAGAGGTGATGGGCATCGGAACCAAATTTCGACTGTAATTTCATATGATGCTAACAGCTGTGTTCTCACTCTCCCTTGGGCTTCCTCTAGAAAGTGAAACAGGGAGGGAAGGAGGCTCCAAAGGTTTGACACCCCACCCCACCCCATTTCACAATGGTGTGAGGCGGGTTCTTCCTCATGGGCTTTGTCACTCGTCCTACCTAACCCTTCACAGGGTCCCTGGCGTCTCACGTACAACTCACAACTCGTTCTCCCGTTTCTGTCTTCTCTCACCTCTGACAGCTGTTTCCTCTTTGGGCCTCAGGAGTCAAAGGGGCTGGGAAGGATGAAGGCATGCAAGGACATGCCTCAGAGATAACAATAATGGCCCTTCCTGAGAGCCCACCTTGAGCCACTGCAAGTATTTCTTCTCACTGGATCCTCGATGAACCTGGAGGGGGAGTTATTTACCCCATGTGTTAGACTTCTATCCTTTGCATGCAAGCGGTAGAAATAAGGTCAAACTAATTTAAGCCCTGGAATATGTGTGTGTGTGTGTGTGTGTGTATGTTTGTGTGTGTGTGGTTGGGGCTATTATTAAAAAAAATAGTGTCTCATGTCTCCCCCAAACAAAAAGCAGCAAGCTTCACAAGGTCCTTGAAGCACAGCCTGCAACGCTGGGTGGACGTGCTCCACGTTGCCCCCATCTCTGCTTCTCTGTGAGCATCAGTACATGACTTCATGCCTCTCTTCTTTCTCTGTCCCTCTCTCTGCACCTCCGACCTCCACGCCACCCCTTGCTTCTCCTCAGCTTCTCTCTACAGATAAGTTTGTCCTAAGACCCACTAAAATCACATGGTTGTAACATATCCATTCTGAATTTACGTATCATGGACTCAGTCATCCAAAAGACCTTGCTCTTTGTTCCAAGTCAAAATCTTCAGGAAAAAAAGTCATCAACTGTAGTTGGAGAGAAAAGGTACAGCGACAGAAATATGACGGCTATAGATTCCATGTGAGGTGGACGTGGCCGAAGGAGCATGCAGAAATTCCTGGAGAGTAGGGGTAGGGATGGCGACAGGAGGCATTTCGCCTTGTGCTACAGGCGAAGAGATGGGATTTCAGACGGCTGAGGTGTGTTACGTTACACAGGATGTCTGAGCTGAGTGGGAATCTGCACGTGGCTCACCTGATTTCTCTGTGCATCTTTTCACTGCCTTGGTGTTCATAGTGCAGGTCACATGCCAAAGATCGTGCCCGAGATGATAGTTTTAGGCAAACTGAGGTTTTTAAATAGAATGCAGATTGGAAAAATAATAATTACCGCCTAAAACCTGTAACATAAACTTGTTTTATGAAACGGTAATTGTGGGCGATTGGTGAATGAATAGACAATAGATCAATGGAACAGAATAAAGAGCTCAGAAATCGACCTACAAGAACATAGTCAGCTGATCTTTGACAGTGGAGCAAAGGCAACACCACGGGGAGAAGATAGTTTTTTCAACAAACAGGGCGGGAACAGCTGGACAGCGATTGGGGGAAAAAATGAATCTATCGTAGATACAGAGCTTACACCTTTTACAAAAATTCACTCAAAATGGATCAAGACAGCATAAAATCCAAAACTATAAAATGCCTAGAAAAGAACTTAGGAGGAAATCTAGATGACCTTGGGTTTGGCGATGACATTTTAGACACATCACCAAAGGCGCAGTCCTTGAAAGAAAGGATTGATGAGCTGAACTTCATTAAAATTAAACACATCTGCTCTGTGAAAGACACTGTCAAGAGCATGGAAAGATAAGCAACAGGCTGTAAGAAAACACTTGCAAAAGACATAGCAAATAAAGGATTATTACCCAAAAATATTTTAAAACTACTAAAAATCAACAATAAAAACACAAATGATCTGGTTGAAAAATAGGCTGGGATCCACATGATGGTGCATTGTGTTCTGTAAGGCAAGCTGATGTGGGAAGGTTCTTGGTTCTAATCCGTGAGCCTCTGAATATGCCAGGAATGTGTGTGCCTGTGATCTGGGGCTGAGGGAGCTTGGAGGGTAGAATGCTGTATCACAACTATGCTGGAGTTTCTTTCTCTCTCTTTTTTCTATTGTTTTTCTCTCCCTCCCAGAAGAAATAAACTTAAAAAAAATAAATAAAAGAGGGACAAAGACCCTAACAGACCTCACCAAAGAGGATCTACAGACTGAAACTGAGTATGTGAAAAGATGCTTCATATCATGCATTTTCGGGAAAATGCAACTAAAGCAAAACTAGAATGGTTCAGAGCCTGGACACTGACAACACCAAATGCTGCCACAGATGTGGAGCAACACAGAGAGATGCTCATTCATGCTGAGGGGAAGGCAAAATGGTGCAGCCACTTTGGCATCTGTGGATACCACATGGGCAGCTTCTTACAAATGAAATACACTCTTACCATATGACCTAGCAATTGTGCTCCTTGGTATTTATGCAAAGGCGTTGAAAACATGTCATACAAAAAAGTGCATACAGATGTTTACAGTAGCTTTATTCAGAATTGCCAAAACTTAGAAGCAGCTGAGGTTTTCTTCAGGTGAGTGAATAAATAAACTATATTATATCCAGACAATGAAGTAGTAGTCATGGCTAAATGAGTTCTCAAGCCATGAAAAGACATAGATAAAGCCTAAGTGCATGTTACTAAGTGAGGAAAAGTCAATCTAACAAGGCTACCTACTATATGCTTTCAACTACGTAACATTCTGGAAAAGTCAAAACTATGGAGACAGCAAAAGGTTAAGTGGTTACCAGCGGTTAGGAGGGAGAGAGGGAGGAATAGGCAGAACACAGAGGGTTTTTAGGCAGTGAGACTACCCCATATATTACTATAATGATGGCTACATGCCATTGTAAATTTACCAGTACCCCAAGAATAAGCAACAAGAAAGGACACCAATTTAAACTACATATTCTGAATTATAATGGTGTGTCAACATAGGTTCATCAATTATAACAAATGTACCACTCTGATAGGGTGCATTGATAAGGGAGGGGGCTGCATCTGTGTGAGGACAGGAGGTGTAGACAAAATCTATACTTTCCTCTCAGTTTTGTAGGGAACCTAAATTTTCTCTAAAAAATAGTCTGGAAAAGTTGTAGATAGTATTAAGTACATAATGGTACAATTGGTGGAGTACATGGATAAGACAAATACTGCAAAGGTTCTTTACAAAGGACTGAGGTTCAGTAAATATCAGCAGAGACATCATTTGTCATGGAGTCCTTTTTACCCCAAGGTCCAAGGACTTCATTAGACTATTCTTTAGTTCACCTGTCTGACCTTCTTGCCAACAAACAACAACAACACAACGAAACAAAAGAAAGCAAACCAGAGAAGAGGGACTCACTTTGGTGTTCCCAAAGTAAACAGCAGATGTCCATTGAGCATCTGCTCTCTGTTCATGTGTCACGTAGACCCACCCCAGCAGGACCAACATTTATGAAGGTCCTATTCTTCATGGGAAGAGTTTGTATCACTATCTGAGATGCAAACACACTTAATTTTGTAAATGGACTTATCATGAAGTTCCCTAAACTTCTCAGAATGTCCGTAGTGCTCCCTAAAGGTCTCTGGAGTTGCCCCTGGGGCATGCCCCTAAGCCCCATGGAGGGAGACCTGCAAAGATGGAAACCCACAGGCTCTGCAGCTGCCAGTAAAGGTCACCCATTCTATGAGGCTTCCTGGGGGGGTCCAGATCTCTGTGGCAGTCACTGGGATGTACGGCATGGGTGCGTTAGGACTGACAGTGATGAAGCCTGACAGTGATGGCAGTCTGGAGTGTCTTCCATGTTGAACTTTACTCTGGCCCCAAACATCTCACTTGTTCTCCTCTCTGGGCTCTGGCTAGGACTAGCCCAGTACTTTCTGCTCTCCACCTTAGAGAGACTGCTTCCACTGTGGTCTGTATTCTCCTTTCTTGTCAGGACACATCCACTGCGTCTTATTTCAGCCTAACAGGTCCTTTAGCTTTACATATCTACTTGGGATGGGAGTCTTAGGTATTTTGATCTAGAAAATCTTTTGACTCTTTTCTGTAAAATGTCTGCAAACTTCAAAATGTTTTGAGGGAACCCTGGTACAATTTGGTAAAAATTCATTCCCTGAAACTTAGCTTGATAGTCTGTCAATTTGCTGAAAGATCATTTTAGTAAATTATCAACTCTGATGAACTAAACACTGGTTTTAATGATTCGTCGGTTTGCAGTTGTTTATAGTGTGGGGAGCAGTTCAGTGTCTTGTTTCTTGGGAACCATGGTTAATTGGTTTCCATTTTGTCTTAGGGCAGCATTTTCAGAAATGTTTAATTAGTCCAAAGTTCAGAGTTAGAAAGAAGTTGTCTCCTCATGGGCTGCCCATGTTTCTTGTACACATTTAATACACTGGTCCTTTCAATATGCAGTTTTGCTTTGCAATAAATCTTTAACAATGTAATGGGTTATGAATAAAAGAAAATCCTACTCTGGATTAAAATTTACTAAATCAAAACTGTGGAATGAAAACTATTTACTCCACAGTTTTCTTTCCTTTTTCTTTTCTTTTTTTACAGTTTTCTTAACCTAAATATGATCTCATATTTGAAAGCATATCTCATATTGCTAAAACCAAATGGATAGACTATACAGCCATTATGAAGAACAGCATGAGGGTTCCTCAAAAGATTAAAAATAGAAGTACCATATAATAAAATAAATTTTAAAACGTATTTTGAAAAAGAAAACAAAACTACCATATGACCCAGTAATCCCACCCGCCAATAAATGTATGGGAAAAGAGAGTTTGGTATATGCACACAATGGAACACTGTTCAGCCATAATAAGAGGTGAAATGCTGTCATCTGAAACAGCATGGAAGAGCCTGCAGAGCATTATGTTAATGAGATACGCCAGGCACAGAAATACAAATAGTATATGTTCCCATTTACTTGTGGAAACTAAAACTTTGACTTCACGGAAGAAGAGAATTGAATAGTTACCAGGAACTGAGAAGGGGATGGGATTAGGGAGATATTGATTAACAGACAGAGAAGGTAGATAGGAGGAACAAATTCTAAATTTCTATAGTATAGTAGGGTGACAGAAATGAACAGTAATGTGTTGTACACTTCAAAATAGCTTAAAAAGAATTCTGAATGCCTCAAACGCAAAGTAACCATAAGTATGGAAGGCAATGAATAAGCCGATTACAGGGATGTGATTAGGATACATCATAATTACATGTCAAAAAAATCACACTGTACCCTATAAATATGTTACATGGTGATGTATCAATTGATAAAAACGTCAAAACTGGATGGAAATAGAAACTTGCTTTAATGAAAAATAGCACTTTAGTTACATATACATTCTTTTGTATAAAGGAAAAATAAATATGGATCTTGGCCATGTGAAAAGAACATAATAGAGTTGTTTATCTTCTGTGTTTTAACAAAATATACACTTCCTAACACACTGGGTGCTAATTCCGGGGGAGGGCTGAATCCATATGCTGAGAATATCTAAGACCAGGGAGAGCAACAGGGAGCAAATGGGTCCACATGTCCCCCTGTGTGGGCATTGCTCATCAGCCACAGAGTACTTTCCTGCCAGAACCTTTCTTGGGACTTTGTTCCAGATGGTGAAGACCAAATGGCGAGCTTTGGGATGGGTTCAAATGTGTCGGCCATCTTAGCCTGGAAATGTGGAACGATAGTCTTTTGCCGACTTGGTTTTTAATTGCAATCATTTCTTTCCCACTGTTCCATACACTATTTTGTGCTCTGCTGTAGAGGCTGCTTTCTTGCATAAGCGTATTCACTATATACCTATCACAAAGAGCTCGCCAACATTTCGCCAGCCTTGCTCATCCTTCTGAATACATGCACAGAGTTGATAGCTTCATCTCCCCTCCCACTTGCTTCTGAAGGAACAGAACATTGTGGGAGCAACCTTGTTCCAAAACTTGCCTCCACCTATTTTTTTTAAATAAATATTGTTTTATTTTAATTTACATTTAATCATATTTATCTTTATAGTGTACAACGTTGCCTTTTCCAGCATGAATATAATGCATATCGGTAAAGATAAAGGCATTACTATGTACATTATCATCAGCAAATAGCTTTTCATTTTTTTGTCAAATAAACATACTTTTTTTTCCTTCCCATGTTCTCCTCCTTCTCTCTATTACTCACGGACAATCGGTATACATTGAGTATGGACATACAAAGTCTGTCTTTCATGGTCTGACTTGCATCACTTAGCATGAAGTCTTCCATATTCATTTACTTTGTATCAAATGTCAGGGTCTCATTTTTTATGGCTGAGTAGTATTCCATAGAGTACATATGACACAGTTTTTCAATCCAATAATCTATTTTTGGACATTTGAGTGGATTCCATATCCTAGCAATTGTAAATAATGCTGCAATAAACATGGATGTGCAATTGTTTTTCCAACTGAGGGTTTTTTCTGTCCTTTGGTTAAATACCTACGAGTAGAATTACTGGGTCACGTATGCTGGTTATTTGTAGGTTTCTGAGGAATCTCCATATTATTCTCCAAAGTGGTTGTACTAATTTGCATTCCCACCACAGTGTAGGAGAATTCCCTTTTCACCACAGCCTTGCCAGCACTTATCATTATTTATTGATTTTTTAATGTTAGTGATTCTGACTGGGGTTCAGTGGTTTCTCATTGTGGTTTTCATTTGCCTTTCCCTTATGATAAAAGATGTCAAGCACATTTTCATATGCTTATGGGGCGTTCATAGGTCTTCTTTAGAGAACTGCCTGTTCAGTTCATTTTCCTATCTTGTAATTCAATTGGTTATCTTTTTGTGCATAAGATGCTGTATATTCTTGTTATCTTTCCCTTATCTGAGGAATAGTTTGCAAATATGTTCTCCTACTCTGAGGGTTGTCTTCTCACTCTTATCACTGTTTTCTTTTGCTGTGCAGAAGCTTCTCAGCCTAATATACCTCAGAGTGTGCTGTGTCCAGGCTCCAGATCTTTGGTCTAGCCAAGAAGCTGCAGAATTACATGAGCAAAGAGACCCCTGCCCTTTAGGGTTAAACCATTTTAGGAGACAGGAATTTATTTGTCTGGTCTCACAGAACTTCCCACCTGCTCTGGGTGATCTGTCCTTCTGGAGAGTCATAAAATTGTCCAAAGTCATATTCAAGATTATTTCCCAAATCCTAACTCTTCATCCATATCTTTGTGTTGGTCTTCCTTGCAGCACGTTTTAATTATGTGTGCATATCTTACTGCTATGCTCCCACACAGACTAAGAAGTCCTATAGGGCAGTCAGGTTTTTTTTTTTTTTAACCTCTATGTATTGAGGGTAAGTCATGGCACCTATTAATCAGTAGGCACCAAAGTATCAGGAAAGAGCCCAGGCGTAAGCATAAAATAGTTGCAGGAGGATCAAATACCAGTATTGACAATGGGTAGTTGCTGTGAACTACCTAGGGTTTTTTCCTACTGACTTTGGAAAATCACATAGATTTAAAAAATTGAATAGAATAAACCTTCGATTTTTTTTTTTAAGTTTTTGCTGTAGTGTGTGTGCACTCTACAAAGAAAGGCAGAGAGAGGGAAAGTGAGAAATCTCTTTTATCCCTTCTTCTCTGGTCTCCTCTTAGGATATTAGGCATGCATGCATACATGCCAGTACGATTTTTCAAGCCACTGGGCCTCATACCACACAGCTGGCCATATGAAATCCAACACCTTAACCTTGATGCCACCTGCTGTCCTAGGATAAAACATTGTTATAATGAAAAGAACAATAACCTCTGCTCTGTCCTCTCTTCTGCTTCTTAGGGGCAGCTGCTTCTCACTCTTCAAACTATTTCTTCTGACTTATCTGCATCTCTCTAAATAATGTGCTTGAATTGTTCTTTTTGCTTTACACATTTAGAAAATATCTATTGATGGGGCCAGCAGTTAGCATAATGGCTATGTCGCTGGACTCCCACGTAGTCGACCACGGTTCGAGTCCCGGACCCGGTGGCTTAAACTCACACTGCGTGCGTATGGATGTGTGCCCAAGATCCTGAGAGGAGAATGGCGGAGAAGGGATTGTGGTGTGGCCATCCCCTCTGGGGGGTGATTTCTCGCTTTCTGTCTCTCTGTGTCTCTCTGTCTGTCTGGCGAGTGCACGCGCCCTATAGCAATATATATATATGTATAGATAGATATAGATATAGATATAGATATAGATATAGATATAGATATGTACTGTAAATAACTAGGATTTAATTTTTTAAAAAAATATCTTCTTAAATATGTTTTCTCAACAAGTGTATGTCGCAATGTTTATTTAACCTTTTGACAGTGTTTGCAGTATTATGACTATTTACGACTATTTAAATTTGTTCTAGATTCAGGTAGTATGTTAAAAATCCTTTTCTTTTAGTTTGCTGTAGGGCATGTGCATTTGCCACTAAGTGAACAGGTCTGCGGCTTCTATGGTGTGTCATACCCCTCCTTGCTTACCCAGCTGTGAATCAAACACATCAGTCTGGTGGCCAAGAGGAGAGGTCGAGGTAGGTCTTGACTGAGACCTCAGTAGAGTTTTCAATCAAGTGGTGCACTGTCTTCTCCAATGGATAGGGCAGGGTAGGCCATTTCTGCGGGTTCAATGGATTTAGGGCATTCTTATAGTTCAAGATGGAAAAGTGCATTTAATTAGTGGTACTATATCTGTGATGGGTCCTCACTGCCAAGAGTTGGAATGTGTTCCAGCTCCATCCTTGGCTTCATGGAACCACTTTTACCAATTGCTTGAGGTTGAATTCTCCAGAAGCAGAGCCTGAGATAAGGATTCTTGTGCAAGTGATTCACGGGGGAAGAATACTCAGGATGAATCGGCCACAAAGTGAAGAAAGCAGGACAGGAAAGAAGCTAAGCAAAGTGTTGGCTTCCACGGAAGTCCAAGCATAATGTTTAGGAGCTCTGAAGTGTGACTGGCATCCTGGAGTTTTTTACCTTGAGGTTTATTTATTCTATGTTAGGCAGTCATTGGATAGTTGTTATGCTCAGAGGAAAGGGGTAGCCCCCTAGACATTTCAAGGTAAGGCTGCTCCTATTGACTGACTGAGAATTTCTTGAAATGTGCACACTTGTGAGCATTAGTAACCACCACTTACAAAGCTGGGCGCACCTACCTAGGAAAGGACACTGGACGCACAGACTCCCATTAGTGCTCGAAAGTTCAGGACAGAACCCATTCCAGTCTGCCACTCCTTTGAACTCTCTTCATTATTTTTTCTAATAGGTAACTTCATAATTCTAAATTTTATGCTTATTACACCAAATTTTAGGCATCTTCTATTGACTTTATAGTAGTAAGAAACTATGCTTTTTTGTCTTCTATGATAGTCCCTCAAAATACTCATCTCACATTTTAAAGTCACATTTGTATTAAGTGGATTTATTTATTTATTTATTTATGATTTTGAAATTTAAAGAAAAAATTTATTGAAGATCTGAAAAATGATTCCTAAAGGAGTGACTTCAGGAAACTGTAGCTACACAATGTATTGGATCTATCATGTTAAAACGTGCATTAGACACAAATACAAAGCCATGGAACATATGGATTTATTAAAGTAATTATGCACAGGTCCAGTGCTGAATCTTTAGGATACAATGACTACATTTCTTTTTTCAGTCTTTTCCTGGGATTAATAATTGCCAACATTAAAAAAAATAGACTTAGTTTAACATATGAAAGTGATTAGAGCAGTGTTGGAAAAGAGTAAGCATTATTTTTATGTTTGCTCTTACCATGTGGCTGTTTTCTCGTACCCTGTAAGAACTCTATTTAACCCGATAGAACCAACTTTTCATGTCATTCCTGTCAAACACTCTACGCATTTTAATTTTCTTGCCTCCACCCTCCTATTCTTACCTAGGACTAATTGTTTTCTGAATGTGCTTTTCAGCTATGGTTCCAGACTCCTAACAGCCATCATCTTTGCAGCTCTCTTCACTGTACTCCTGGGTCAGTTCCTTGGCTTATCTCCTTGTTTCATTGGAATAACTCCTCTGGTGGCTTCTTGAGAAAGGGTAAAGTGAGAGGGAATTGCATATTTGAGACTCGATATGCTAAAACTAATGTTTGCTTTATGTTTGCACTTCATTTTTTGTTCATTCATGATAGAGCATGTGCACATGCATGTGAGAGGGCTCGTTCATGCCGCAGCCCCCCTCTGCCAGTCATCTAGTCACCAGGATCCTGGGTAGGAATACATACACCTGGTGTTTTTAGGCCATCTGGGCCCAGAACTCACATTGCGATCAGCACGTGGCTTCCAGAGAGTCTGGCAAATGACCAGGTCCACCACAGAGGTGGTCCCGTGCTCACACTTGATTTACAGTCTACCTGGCCACAGATGTCTAAAGTGTAAATCACTTTGCCTTAGAATTTTGACAAAGTAATTGCTTCATTTTCTTAGCTCCTATGTTCCTGTTGAAGGCCAGTGTGGGCCAGCTGGTGATGTGGTATTTAAGATGGCTGGATCCCACAAGGCCAGCTGTGTGGTTTCAGTCCAGGACTCAGCAGCTTGATAAACATGCACAGCACATGTGTGTGCATATTCAAAATCCCCCAATGAGGGAGAAATGGAAGAGTAAAGCTTGCGGCATGATCATTCCCCATGAGTGTTGCCTTCTCACTCTCCCTCTGTTTCTCTTTCTCTCGCTCTGGTGAACGCACACACTCTTTGGGAAATAAAAGAAAAGAAAAGTCTAGTGCCTTTCATATTCCCATACTTCTTAATATTATTATTATTATTTGCCTACAGGAACATTTGGGGTCTTCTTTTTATGTGAAATTTCACAATGATGTATGTGCTTTGGTTTGGGACTTCAGAGTTCTGTAATTTCCTTTTTACTTATTACTCACAGAAAACTTGTGTACCTCCATTCTAGGAAATGTTCTTGTGCCCCGCCCCCCTGTGATAATGTCCTCCCCTCTCTTTTCTCTGATCTCTCTGGAGCTCTTATTAGTAGGATGTCCGACCCTATGATTGATCTTCTAATTTTCTTGTCTTTCCTATTTTATTGATCATTGTTTATCTTTTTATTCTGTTCTCAGGAAATTTTCTTCACTTTATAGTTAAGGACTTATTTTGAATTTTTAAAAAATTCGAGTCATCATATTTTTTAATTTCCAGGAACCCTCACTTGTTCTCCAAATGTACTTTTTTATGAATGCATTTTTCTTGTTTTGTGGGTTATAACATTTCCCTTTATTTCTCTGAGGATATTAATTACATTTTTCTTTGAAGATATTTTTATGCTTTTTACATTCTCTTGCCTCTGTATCCTTTGTTCTTTGTTCAGGTCTCTTTCCTCAAGTAAGATGATTTCTCCAATTTTCAGTAATTCTCAATTGTCTGTTCATAAGAATGAGTAAGATGCTTAAAACCACGTGTAAGTGCTGAGTGCACTGAGGTCTCCACTCTGAGGCTAGATGGCATTTCATTAGGAATTGATTTGTCGGTCTTTTCCTGGTACAGGTTTACGGTTCTCTAGAAAGATTCTCAAGTCAAAGAGTGGACCCTCATCCTCATTCACATACGTACACTTTGACTTTCACTCTGTTTGCAGCATTGTATCGACACTCAGCTAAGCACCTTAGGAGAATAAGCCTGGGATACCCGGAGTCAGGAGGGGGACTGAGAGTCTACACTGCTATTATTCGAGCATACTAACCTGGCCTCTGGCCCAGGTTCCCGCTCCACTCCTGCACCATAGCCATCCGTGGCACCTGCTTTCCTCTGTGTCTGAGGGGCGAGTTGGGTTGATTCCTCTCCTAACAGGTGTTAGGGCTGAAACATTTTCTCCGCTCAGCCATTTGCTCTCCTTTGTTCATGATCCATCTTCCCATACCGTGTCTCTTAGTTTTATTGAAGATAAAGCACATGCTTTCTCTGCAGTTTTTTCTTGTTTTGGGGGAATACTTTTGTCATAAGAAAGTAGCAAAATGTATTTACTCTGGCATCTTAAAGTGAAAAGTCTTCTCTAGAAGCTTTTAGGAACTTTTCTCTATAAAAGAGTGATATGGCTTTTTGGGGGCTCCACAAAATTCCTGTGTAACAATTTGCTGAATCATTGTGAAGGTATTAAGAGAGTAGGAACTTTATCTGACTAGGGGGTTAAGAAGCAGAGGTTTGGGGAGGTGTTCAGGATTGGATAAGGTTATTAGGGAGGCCATCTCCAGCTGAACACTGGTGGGTTTATAAAGAAGGTGTCTCCACAAAATTCCTGTGTAACAATTTGCTGAATCATTGTGAAGGTATTAAGAGAGTAGGAACTTTATCTGACTAGGGGGTTAAGAAGCAGAGGTTTGGGGAGGTGTTCAGGATTGGATAAGGTTATTAGGGAGGCCATCTCCAGCTGAACACTGGTGGGTTTATAAAGAGAGAAATGAGACTAGAAAGACCTGCATGGACACTTGTTTTCCTGTTCATCATGTGATGGCCTTTGCCGTGTCACCCACCAGCAACAAGGCCTGCAGCAGACCTTGGACTGCCAAATGGTGAGCTCGGTAAACCTCTATCCTTTACAGATGATCAGACTCAGATATGTCTGTTACTAGCAGCACAGTGGACTATAACACGGTGCTTTAAATGTGATAATCTGTTAGTTAAATATTAAACCATGCCACCGTGTCTCTTTTGATTTCTTATTTTCCAGTTCTTTCTATTTTCAACCATTGTGCTTGGGGAATCTCAAATTCCCCACTAGGGTTCATTTGTGTGTGTGTGTGTGTGTGTGTGTGTGTGTGGTGTTTAATGTCAATCTCTTCAATTAAAAAGTACGTGTCAGATTTTCTGCCTGCCATGAAGGTGCGGGGTTAAGAAGGCATAGACACCCGCCTGACAGTGTTTTGCTCATGGTGGGTGTAGTAGGGAAGAAGAAAAGCTATTTTGGGTCCCATTTTTTAGCTAATTCCCCCCGACTCTAGCCCCGCATACTGGGTTATCTTGGTGTCAGCCGGCACTCCTAGCTACGTCCTGGACCCCCCGGCATGGTACAGAGCAGGACCTGACCTTGTCATGCACGTCTCACTTTGCTAACACGTAGAGCTGAGGCCCTGTGACATCCATTACCATTCCTTGCGCTCTTCCACAGAACTTTATGAAATCTCTCAACTGCTGTTGGATTTTCTGCAAATTCTACCTTTCTTGTAGGCATAAATACTTTTTACTCCTTTACAATCACAGGGTTTAAGAGCACAGGGCCTGAAGACACAGTGCCAGGAAGATGTCACTAGTATGTAGCTGGCTTTGGGCTAAGCTGTTTAGCTACTCCCCCTCAGTCTTTCATTTGTAAAATATGAATAGTAATAAGACTTTTTTATGTAGGATTTTTATGATCATTACATGAGAAAATCTAGGTAAAGAAATCAAAATATCAGATGTACTAAGATGATTCATAGTAAATTTCTTTCTTTCTCTTTTCTTACATCTTTCTTTTTTTTCTTTTTTCGGCTATCGGGCATTTATGCTCACCAGAGACAGAGAGAGAAAAAGCAAGAAATCACCCCTCAGGGGGATGGCCATGCCTCAATCCCTCCTCTTCCAGTCTCTTCTCAGGATCTTGGGTACACACACATACACACACACACACACGTGCCTGGTGTGATTCTCAGACCTCCAGATCTGGGACTTGAACTGTGCAGTCGTCCATGTTGGACCCCGCACCTAAACCTCCATGCCACCTATTTGCCCCATAGTAACTTACTGTGAGTGTCATTCATCATTGTTCTTTAGTGGCATATCAGGATGGAGAGAAGATAAGACCTTTTTTCAATCCTCTGTCACATCTGGGAGCTGCTTGCTTTTCCTGAGACGTGCGTATTTCATGCAGAGACTTGAGGAGCGACTAACGCAGCTCATGGCCCGCCAGCCAGCACAGAGTGGTTACTGAACGGACACTCAGGAGGTGGCTGTTGACTGCTGAAGAAAAACTTTCACACATGGAAACAATCCCAGGCCTGCATGACAGGTGACCTGCACCTAGACTTGACCACAACTCTCTTTCTGTGACTCAGGTAAGTCAAAGAACCTTTCTGAGCCTCAGTTTCTTCACCTGAGAATAGGACTAATAATGGCAGACACTTAACATTGCCATGGTGAGGATGCATAGGCGAGTGCTTCGTGAACCGCAAAGTGCTTTATAAACAACAAGGCATGTGCGGGTGTGTGAGCCCGCTGTGAGCTGTGGTTAGGTAGCCTGCAGGACAAAGTGAGGGGAGAACACCCACCCACGCTGTACCAGAGATGCCAGGAAATTTTACCTGTTTTTTAAAACGCTGCATTTTTCAGATGTGGTATCTAGACTCCTGCGTTCAAGAACAGCTGACTGGAGTCAGTGTCTCCAGACTGGCCGTCGGTGCTTGCATTCCAGTGACTGTGGCTCTCAGGGAGTCTTGGTGACCAGGGAAAGGGCCACCCATCACGGATCATGGTGGATGAAGCATTACTTCCTGCCAAGCTGCTTCCTTCGTGAAATACATGGGCCGTGATTTTGAAGAAAAGGAAAAAGACAGGCTGCCACCACCACCCCCCCTCCCCCCCGAGTGTCTGCTTGGAAACCCAAGAGGAAAAAACAGTGCCTCTGCCCCAAGAGCATGCAAGGGCTGAGGGTGGGGAGAGTCCTCAACAATTTTTATTTTTGTAATTTTCTCCCTCAGCACTAAGCGATGCTCAGAAATGACCAGAGAAAGGAAGAGAGAATGAGCTGGAAACCTGTTCTCATCACTCCAGGCGGCTCCCACCATACTCCCTTCAAAGGGCTGCTTGGACTAACTCTGAGAGGTCCCTCTCCAGCCTGCGTATTTGCCTCCTCCAGACAGACCTGGGCACTGCCTTCCTCCGCGGAGCCTGTTTACAGTGAAGCTAATTATTTTTCCTTATTTTGACTTCGCAGCTGTGCTCAGTCTCGTGAGGGAAACATCCGAATTTCAGCGTTCCTGACTGTACATCAGATGGCCTAAAAATACTCACAAATTGGTCTTTGCTTTCCTAACCAGGCCAGGTCCTAATCTAAAGGGAGACTCTTCTGAGATTTCGAGGGTCTATTACTTCTCATGAATGGCATCCTCTATAAATAGCGGTGCCTTCCAGGTAGAGAGCTGCAGGCGGCAAAGCCCTCAGTTGCATTATTCCAGGGAAGACTGAATGCTGCTGTGGATTCTGGGAGCAAGGAGGCTGGCCAGGAGCTTCAGGGTTTAGAGCCCCTTCTAGGTACCAGTGCACCAGGCTAGGCCCAGGGCCATCCACTGGTGATACAGGCAAACACCGAGCCACAGTGGTGTAAGGCAGGGTGCCCTGCACTATGGCCGGGGCTGAACTGAGGGCCCGAGTTCTGTTCCCAGCCTTGCCTAAACAAGCTGTGCTGGTGGTATACACCTGGGGCCTGGCTGGCTGGGAGGCTGGGATCCCGTTGTGACAAGGATTGTGATGTGGCAAGATTCCAATTCTCAAACCCATGCACTCTTTCTATTGCTCATTAAAAACAACAAAAAAATGCAATATAAGCCATCTGTATGATTTAAAATGTTTAAATTTCTAGCAGATACATTAGCGAAATAAAATGAACAGGCAGAATTAATTTTAGTAATGTATGTTATGTAACCCCCTGTATCCCGAATGCTATCATTTCAACATGTGTCCAAGCTGACAAGGTTACATTCCTTCTCTGTCCTGAAAGCTGGTGTGCATCTTGTACGTGTAGCACATCTTTATTTGGCCTCCAACTTTTCACCAGAATTACTTGATTTGTATTTAAATTTTAAAAAACTGACAGTGGAAAAAATGGATTCACAACGTTCAGGTTGTTTCAAACATGTTTACAAGTTTTCTGACAGCTAACATGACTATGAGTTTCAAAATTCACATTTAAAATAATTACAATAAAAAATGTGGTTTCTTAGTTGCCCCCACCACACTTCAAGGATTTAATAGCCATGTGTGACCAGGGGATGGTAGGCACAACCCTAGAGCCTGTGAGGCAAGCCCCCTTGTGTGGGGTAGGTTTTAAGTTCATCATTCATGGCCTGGGTGACCTCTGGCAAATTATTTAACCTCTGTGTGTCAGTTTTATCATCTTCAAGAGAGGGACGATAATCATGCCACCTCTGCAGCTTCTGGGTGCATTAAACACATTAACAATGTTAAGTGTTTGGCATGTGATCAGTATTGAAAAAGTGTCAGCTATAATTGTTGCAGGCAACCATGGGAGATGGATGCAAATACAGTCTTAATATACAATGTGTGATCTGAGCTAAAGTCAAGCACGGGGTGCTATGGAAACACAGGGGAGGGATATCTGCTTGGGGAGGGGGCGCTTTTCAGAGGAGGAGTGTTTAGCTGGATCTTGAATGATTTCCTGGAGTTTGCCAAGAATATGAAAAAGGGCTGGGGGCTGGGAGCGAGTGTCTTTAAGGAAGAGGCAGGGAAACAGTGGCAGGCAGGTATGTCCAGGCAGAGCAGTGTGCTTGGCGTGACTGGAGGGATGGTAAGAGTTAAGCAGGAGGCAGGCTGGTGAGAGAGGCAGGGTGGCTCCTGCTTATCCCTGGCCCACAAGAGCTCACACATTTGTCTGTTAATCTATGATGCTGGGGTTCACAGAGGGAGCACCCTGGACCAGCATCCCTTGGGGACATGTGAGAAGTGATGCCTGGAGTTGACCCCACTCAGTTGACCCCACACATCTGAATCTTTGGGAGTAGGGCCAGCAGTTGTATCCCACCTAGCCCACCAGCTGTTTCACATGTTTGTTCAGGGCTGAGAGTCTCTACTGGGGCAGTGAGAGTCAGGAGAGGATTGAGGCAGGAAGAACCATCCTCGGCAATGTGCTTCAGGAGGGGGTCTCCCTCCCATCCTGGTCAGTACCGCAGGGCAGGAAGTAGCAGTCCCTGCATCTCTTGGTTGAGGGGCAATCACTTCCCTCCTGGGTCTCCATTTTCCTCATCTGTAAAGGAATCAGATTACTTTACTTACACACGGGACACCTATGAAGAACAGGGAGGCCCTGTCCCATTCATCAAATTTAAATTACAACATAATTTTAAAGTATACATTGGCTTCTGTACTCCCTGCTTAAAATCATCAGTGTTTTCCAGGGTTCTTCGATCCTCACCTTGGCTGCTAAACTGATCTCACAGGACCTGTGCCATGAGCACTTTCCCGAGCACGCTCCTTCTCCCTCACTGTGCTCAGTTACACTTTCTCTTTTTTTCTTTTTCTTTTTAGTTCTTAATTTCCAGGCTACTAAGCCCCTTCCCACCTCAGACCTTCGCCTATGCTATGTTCTCTTCCAGTATCACTGTCTCTTTCCCAGATCCTCTACCTCCCCCAACCTCCAGCTCATTTCTTTCCCTCCAGCCTCACCCCTCCAGCTCTGACTCAGCCCACTTCTCAGGCCAACCATGACCAGCCCAGACTACATCAAGCCTGTTTGTAGATCACCCTCTCACCCTCTGCCTCCCTCCTTCTCCAGGCACATCCTTCACTTCACAAATGTCAGTTCACAAATGTCAAGTACCTCCCATGATCCTGAAACTGTTGTAGCACCCGGGACACCATCAGGGAACAAGACAGACAAAAGTCACTGAAGAGGGGACAGCCAGTGCAAGATGCCAAGGCAGCAGGGTATCTGGCATGTCCAGGGATGGCAGTAAACTGACGGCCAGCAAGGGTGAGGGGTGGGTTGGAATGGCAATGGGATGTGTCTCAGGGGCTTGCATACCTTGCTGGAGATGTGGTTTTAACCTCTGAGCATGATGGGAGCCACTGAGGGTTTTGAGCAGATAAACTAGTCTTAATGCACAGTTTATTTATTATTTGTTAATTTATTATTTGTCCCTAGTCTGTGAATTCCACCTGGGGGCTTGCACATATTTGTCTTGTTCACCAATTTTACCCCCTAACTCAGGGCTAGGTACAAAAGAAATGCCCAGTAAATATAAGTCAGTTTTTATGTTTTTAAACTATGAGGCACACTATCTGAACGTGAGTCATTGTGGTTTATGAACCCCAGTGGCCGGAAGTGAGGGCATTGCAGCAGCCACCTATTCTGGGCTGGGGTGGCTGAACTTCGGATAAGCAGGAGGGGCAGCTATACAACATTCAGGAGAGGGGACTGCCTCCTCCTACCTCCTAAGGAAGTTCACACCTTTGGTGGGCAGCCCCTGTGCTGAGAAAGCATTCTTCAAAATGTGAAACTGTAAGCCCATGAAAGTGAGATTCTTCCCAGTTCACCAGTAGTTTCAGAACCTGGAATGGCTCGGTCAGTCCCATGCTTCCTGCCTCTGGGTACCACCTATGCCAGGTGGGATGCTGCCTGCACATCCTGAAGCAGCCTTCCTACAGACCCCGGCCCAAGACAGTTCTGTTTCAGGACCCTGAACAGTGGCCCCGTGTGCATTAGAAAGCCACCACACCCGGACACTTGTTATTTCCTCAGGCCAGGCCCATCATTGCCTCTCTGAGAACCTACCAGGACTCCTGCCAGCTCTGGGAATGAAAAGCCATGTACCAAAATGGCGACTGTAGAAATCAGATAGGTTTTTCCTGAGGTTTTGTGCTTTAGCAGGGAGGAAGACCATTCCCCCTGCTGCCAGTCCCCTCATTCTTCTCTCTCCCTCTTCCCCTTCCTCCTCCTTCCTGTCTCATCCTGTATCTTCCGAGGGCAGGCTCTCTTCTCTATCTATGCCCTTGGGGGGGGGCCCTATTCAAGGTCAGCTCCTCCTCCATCTTTCCCTGCCTTCCTGCCACACTAGAACCTAAGTCCCCCCCAGAGACGCTGCTTTCCAGGGTCCCTCTCGGAGGACACTGCCTGTCTGCCGTGTCTCCTGCCCACTGGCTGGGAGGTAAGATTTGGTCCTCTATGCTGACAGCAGCTGCACTGCCTCCCTCCCTCGCTTATCCCAATTTAATGAATTCCTGGTCACTTCCTTCCATCCATTAAACATTAAAGAGTCGGCACAATTTCTTCCTGTTCTAGTTCATTCTCTGTTGCTTAATAACTAAAACCTTAATAACGAAAATAACTAATCATCTTGAAACCGGGTGACTTGAAGAATGGAAGTTTATCTAGCTCACAGCTAGGTAAAGTCTGGGGGCTACATCTGATGATGCAGAGTCCTCTGCAGAGTCCTGAGACAAGACAATGTGAGGGCAAGAGCCTGCCTGTTTGTATCAATGGGTCTGTTTAACTTTCTTCTTATAAACCCACCAGGATTGAATCAGGGGAGCCCCACCCTGGTGATCTTAATACTAATAACTTCCCCAAAGCTCCGTCTCTTATTTCCTTAGTCAGATTATATTTTCACCTTCTTAATACCATCACCATCAAATTCCATCTCATGGATTTTTGGCCCAAACTTCTTACAAATCATAGAACCTCCCAGCCCCTCCTGTTGACTTGAGTCATTTAAGGTACAGCCATTTAGGACTTCAGTCTGAGGAAACATCCTGTGTGAGCTCTCAATATTCTTTTCAGATCTTGGGCCCAGAGATTTCTAATACTTTCCACTGTCCTCCCCACTTTCCCTCTTTCTCTCTCATCCTAGCTTCTATTCACTAATGAATCATTTCTTGGCATTGGACAGTTACTGCACCCGCACTGCGCGCCAGGAATGTATGTGCTTATTCATTATGAGAGACGGCATAGTGGGGCTTGGGACTGGAGGTCTAGTGACTACACCCGAGTTAGAACTCTGACTCCCTCATTTAAATTGACAAGTTACTTAGCAACAAGCGAGATGGTGGGACTCTGCTCTTCTATCCTTGTCCTGATTCCTTTCTGAAGAAAGTAGGATGGATTCTTCTTGCTGGATGGGCAATCCAGCTCGCCAGGGGCAAGAGGCCAGCTGGCAGGAGGGGACACAGATGAGGCAAAGGAGAAGGAAGATGGTCAGACCATCTCTGAGGGTGCAGATTCTCAGGGTGGGCGAAATTTGGCCAAGAAGCTCACAGCAGATGTCCCAAAATGGCAAGTCCTTTCTTATTCCACCCTCAAGATGTGACACAGTGCTAGAAAGACCACAGATGGAGTTCCAGTCATTCAAAGAAGAAAAAGGGCAAGGAATTGGTAAGACAGCTGGGCTGCATTAGCCTGCTACATTAAACCCACCCTCACATATGCTCAGTCAGAACCACTGCAGAGCCTGCTTTCGGATTGGAAGTCTCGTCTGGAATTCCATTTCCTTTGGTCAACTCCATATCTCCTCATAATTGATGTGAAAGCTGTCATTTGTTGAGAGTATCAGGTTCTTTATACATCCTAGTTGCATTTGTTTTCATGTTCTTTGCAATAACCCTGAGGCAGGGGTTAGATTTTGCATTTCACTAATAAGGATATTGAGGCTAAAAGAATTTCACGAACTCTCTCAAGGTTATCCAATAGCCAGGGTTGAATCAAGTCTGTCTTACTCCAAAGCCTGGGATCCATCAATTAATCCATTTGCTCCTTTATGTATTCATTCTAGGGGCAAGGAAGAGAGACAAATTTCCTACTCACATGGGGCTGTTATAATTGGGATGATACGCAGACATTACATAAGAAACAAACATGCAAAAATATAACACTTTTTATAGTGATGTTTTATGAAGCTGAAAAGTGACTAGGATGGGGATGGGGGATATAGTAGACTGGGTGATTCAGGAAAGTCTCTCTGAAGATTTGATATTTGTGTTGACACGTAAATAAAAAGGTGCAGCCCACAGGGAGATCTGAGGGCAGAGATCTTCCATCTCATCCTAGCCCATCTCATTCCACTTCACATATGGCATCCCGTTCTATTCCAGTTTCACCCATATTGGACATCCTGAAAGCCATACTCACATAGAGACACACACTTTTTTTTTTTTAATTTGATCTCTAGTTCTTATAATGGAATATTAGGAGCCCTGATTGGGAGCCTAGCAAGCGTTTCATTCTATAAAATATAAAATTTCTGTGCAAGGCTTTGCAAATCATAACTGTCATTGTGATATTCCAAAAGGCCCTGGAAGGAAGAAAAGCATATATATATAATTTTTTTTTGAGAGGTTTTCGCTATGGGCGCGTGCGCTCGCCAGACAGACAGAGAGAGACATAGAGACAGAAAGCGAGAAATCACCCCCCAGCGGGGATGGTCACGCCGCAATCCCTTCTCCTCCATTCTCCTCTCGGGATCTTGGGCATGCATGCACACGTGCCCGGCGTGAGTTTTAAGCCACTGGGTCCGGGATGTGAACCACAGTCGACTATGTGGGAGTCCAACGACATAGCCATTATGCTAACTGCTGGTTCCGGGGAGGAAAGCATATGTTTTTGTACCAGTTTTTCAGCTAAAGAAATAGGAGCAGAGTGATTCTTCTCCACTACCATTGTCCTTGCCAGGGTAGCTCTTTTTGAGCACAATTACTTGCCCATTGGACGGGGTTTGTTTTTATAGCAGTCAAGACACAAAGTTGCATGTAAAAGAAACTCCATGCTATTTGCAGAATAGGGATCTAGAGATTTTAAACTCTTTCCTGATTTTCCAGAACACAGAAATGCATCCTCTCTCTTCACCTGTGGAATAAATCTACCTTCTGAGGCATTTGCTGAGAAGTTTATTTTAATTTGCATTATTAACTCACAAAATATTGTTGCTTATTATTTTTCCTTTCCCACATCAAAATTATCTAATCTATGCTTGATTCCCCTAAAAGTCAAGCAAGAGCTGTTAAATGGTAAATGTATATATATATTTGTATTTATGGATTCCAAGGTTTTTTCCCCTAGATCACTTGAGATGCTTTAAAATAAAATTTTTAAATACAATATGATTTTTTTGTTTGTTTGAACTACTTACTTAACTTTGTTATTTTGGGGGGGCATATTGAGAAAGTTTTTATTTTTATTATTTATTTTATTTTTTAATTTCATTTTCTCTTATACATTCAATCACATTATTATTTGGATTAAAAATGGATATTTCAACAGGTGAACATTTCTCCCTAGTATAGTTGATAAAACTACAAAATATCTTCGACAGATAATACCACATTTCTTTGTGCCATTAATACTTTGCCTCCCTGTTTTTCTTCTAAATGAATACAACATGATGTTAAAATAAAACAGAGAGTAAGAACTCTCAGATAAGGTAAAAGCATAAGACTACATGCAAATCTGAAGTAATTGCTGTAATTACTTCTTCCTCTCCTATTACTGTGGACAAACTACGAACAGTCTTCAGTAAGGCTCAACTACTCGTTTGTTCACTGGAGGCTGTACCTCTTACACACTGAAGGAAATGTTTCACAAATTCTCATCTATCCTGTTATCAATTTTTCCTTTCAATTAGATCACTCCCAATACCATGAAAATATGCTGTAGTTTTGGTCATCTTAAAAAGAAGTCTTTCTCATATTTATATTCTACTACATCTACTGTTCCCTGCTTTTGAAAAAGTTCTGTTAGTGTATAAGTTAAGATTGTCCATCTTTATCTCTGATATTATTACTTGTTTTGAAACTATCTGATATTTTTCAATTATCTGATATTTGCCTGATATTAATATAGTAATGTTAGATTTCTTTTGTATACATATGGTATATATATTGCTATAGGGCACGTGTGCTCACTGGAGAGACAGAGAGAGGCAGAGAGACAGAAAGTGAGAAATTACCACTCAAGGGAATGGCCATCCCACAATCCCTTCTCCTCCATTCTTCTCTCGGGATCTTGGGCATGCATGCATATGTGCCCGGCTTTATTAAGTCACTGGGTCTGGGACTCGAACTGCAGTTGACTAAATGGGAGTCCAGCAATGTAAGCCATCTGCTGGTCCTTTTAATACATTCATTTGTTTTTGGTTTGCAGTGGGCACGTGTGTTCACTGGAGAGAGACAGAGAGGAAAAAGAGAGAAAGAGAGAAGTAGTCTCCATGGGGAATGGTCATACCACAATATCTTCTCCTTTATATCTCTGGGTTTTTTTTTTTTCAGTGTTTGGGGCATGTATTCACATGTTCCAGCATGTTTAGTAAGCCACCAAGTCTAGGACTTGAACAATGAAGTAGGTAATGTGGGATCCAGCTACCTTAACCACCATTCCATGGGCTACTGTCAGAACATTTATGTTAAAAGTGAGTTTCTTGTAGATAGTATACAGTTAGGTCTTGTGCTTAGAATCAATATGACAATATCCGTCTTCCAATTTGTGTGTTTAGACCATTTATGTTTAATGTAGTTACTGATAATGGTTGGATTTAAACCTCATAGTTGCTTTATATTCCTTCTATTTGCTTAGGATGGCATCTGGGATGCTGGAGGGTTTTCCTTGAAATTTTCATGATATCCTCCGAGGTCTGTACCATAGGGGAGTTTCTTTCTATCTTCTTGCCATTTCCACAGTGCTGGGATACTGTTGGTTATTACTCATTGTTTATTAGCCTGTGGTGGTTGTTGGTGATTTTCTATTGTTTAGGTCCAATCTCAGTCTTAGGCCCCATGTTGGGTTTTTCTCATGGGTTGTGTCCTCAGGGTTGGGTTTTTCTCATTGGTTGTGTCCTTCTTTCCCAAAGAAGTCAAGTCCTGTCTTTAGAGGTTCCTCTGTGTGAGAACTTTCTGTTTCTTCTACAGGGTTTAGTGACTCTAAGGCATAAGACCCTGGGCTGAGGACTGCTTTCTGCCCCTTCCCTAAGATAGAAGGTAAAATATTTAATCTTCGCTTAGCAGCCAGAGTCCTTAGTTATCTGACAGGTTCAAGGAACATCATAATTTTGTGGTTAATTTAACAACTTTTTCTTATTAGAGTTCAAGTAATGCTCTTTTCAGCTTTTTACATTCTAGGCCCAAATTCTTTGCATGTTTTTAGTCACAAAACAGCTGGAAAGAGGTATCTGTCCTCACAACCTGAGAAATCTCTCTCTTCATTCTTTCTTGGATCTACTACAATAAACGCTGTTGTCAAATACAGCTGTTGGCTGTGTCCTCCTCTTACCACACCTGGCAGCATCATTTTGCACAGCTGATCCCTAACTCCCTCCTCACTAAAATGCTTTCCTTGGCTTCCAGAATATCAAACTCTCTTGGATTTCTTCCCACCTGAATGGCTGTTCTCTGAACACACCTTTTTGGGTCTGTGTTCCTGCTCTTTCCC
>NW_006159829.1:7334378-7337659 GCF_000334495.1 Tupaia belangeri chinensis | reverse complement strand
CTTTCCCTCACCTGTAGACATTGAGTACTCAGAGTTTACTTTTGTGAACTCTTTTCTTTTTCAACTATACTTATACTTCTTTTGTGATCTCATCTAGACTCAGAGTTTTAAAAAGCATCTATCCACAGACAACCTCCTCTGAACTCCAAATTTATATACTACTAGACAACTCATTTGAATGCTTAAGAGACATCTTAATTTAACATGTCTAAAACCAGACCTTCCCCCAACAAACCTGTTCACCCTCCAGACTTCCCAAACTTAGTAAATGTGTTCTCAGTAACAGTCCTTCTAGCTGCTTAGACCAAAAATCTTAGAGTCATACTTGGCACCCTCTCACATATCCGACGTTTAATCTATCAGCAAATCTTATTGACTATACCTTAAAAACATATCCAGAAACAAATTGAGGCTAAATGTATTATTATTATTATTATTTTTTTCAAATAACTTTGGTGAAAGGGGGAATGAGAAGAGGAAAAAAATGTTTCAGAAGAAAACTATAATGCAATTGTTATTAGATTTTAGCTCTGTCTGTATTTGTTTGTTTGTTTGTTTGTTTGTTTTTTAGTTTTTAGTATCTACCTACTGGTTAGACAGAATCCTAACCTGTTTCCTGGCTTTCAGTCTTGAGCAAGTTTTTTTCTTAAAGCCTAAAAGTGCTTTTCCTGGATTTAAAAATAATAGTAGCAAACTAAACACAGTGCAGGAAAAGGGTGGGCAATGGGGGTGCAAGGAATCAAGGGGTAAAAAGGAGCAGAGCATTTAGTGGACATAAAAATGGAAAATTGTCTACTGATAATATATATGATAATATCTTTGCCTGGACCAATATGCAATGTATTCAAGGTGACAAAATTCATTGTGTATGCTATAAAAATGTAAAGTGATTAAAAATAGTAATAATTTTAAAATGCCCACTTTAAAAATAAAACATATTCACTACTTGCTGCTTTTCATAATTTCCACTCTTCCCACCCTCATCCCAGCCATAGTCCTCTCTGGCCTGGATGCAGTCGTGCTCTAACTGGTTTGTAGGTTTCTGCCTTCCTGTCCTATCCAGTCTTCTCAATAAGGTAACTGATAACACAAAGTCATAGTAATCATAACTAGTAATGTAATACTGGACCGGTCACAACCCATCTAGGCCTCCTGATCTGATTTGCAAAATGAAAGTATAGGCAGATCTTTCAAAATGTCTCCCCAGATTTCTGTTCCCTGGTTACTCATCCAACATTAATCTAAGTACTGTCATGAAGAGACTCTGCAAATGTGGTTCATTTCCCACGTCAGTTGAACTTAAGGTATAAATGTTAACTGGGCGGGTCTTCCCCAATCAAGCTTCCCTTTAAAAGCAAGAAGCGTCCTCTAGCTGATGTAGAGGAGGAATTCAGGGAGTGAGGGGAATTTAGTGTGTTTATTACCGCCTTCGAAGATGGAGGGTACATGCACCGAAAAATCAAGTGGCCTGCAGGAGTTGATCACAGCACCATGATGGCCAGCAAAAAGAGGGTCTCAATTCTACAAACACATGTCAGCCAATCCTAAACGACTTTGGAAACACATGTTTCCTGACAGCCTCCAGGTAAGAGCCCAGTGTGGCCCACATTTTCACTGTAGTCTTGGGAACTTGAAGAAGAGTGCCCAACTGAGTCTGCCTTAATCTGATCTGAGCAACAGAACTGTGAGATAATTAAAGACGTGTTGTTTTAAGTTACTTACTTTGTAGTAATTGTTGTGCAACAAAATAGAACTATGCAATGAATGATGAGAGACTTTCTTTTCATGGTAATTGCTCATTTTCAAAGATAGGTCCAGTTATGTCTTTCTTCCTTTGTCATATTAAATAAAAGTCAAAGATGTTAAGGGGGTTTCTGACGGCCCTACTTGACTTTGGTCTGTCAACTACTTGACTTAACTTACTCTTGCCCTCTTGTTTACTCATTTCCGGGCACACTAGGATCCTTGACTAACGATGGTTTCTCGTGCCTGGAGTATTCCCCATGCCCCCGCCCCCGCAACCCAGGTATTTTCTTGGTTTCTCCCTCAACTATCTCAGGTCTTTGCTCAAGAATCTGTGGTTGGATGTTTCATTATGCTTTAGTTATGAAAAATCTTCAGTTATATTCTATTCAAATACTGACTTCAGCTCTTTTTTCCCCTCCACTTGTTCACTGGGTCTTTAATCAATGTTAAATGTTCTGATAATGTGTCAAACATATCTTATTCTTTTTTCAATGTGTTCCACTTTTTTTTTCTCTCCATGATTTGGTAAGAATATTTTCTATAAAATTATCTTCCAGATCACTAATCCCTTCTCCCATGGTGTATATGGTTGTTACTGAACATGTTCATATTCTGTCTCCTTCACAAGAATATAAGCTCTGTGAGAGCATGAATTCATATATAACTTTTATTCTATTGCTCTATTCTTGGCTCCTAGAAGAGGAACAACACCCTGCCACAGGGTGTTCAATATTTAGATAATGAATAAATAGCATTTTGAGTCACTTAGGAGTAAATTTGGTTTATATTTATTTATTTATTTGGTGACAGAGGCAAATGAGAAAATGCAGTGGGTTAAAATGATTCTATTATTTGCTAGAAGAAAGGATAGATACCAGTTACTCAAGAAATACAAACCTCTTCCTCAGTATGACATTCTTTTTTTTTTTTTGGAGAGGTTTTTGCTATAGGGCGCATGTGCTCACCAGACAGACAGAGAGAGACAGAGAGATAGAAAGCGAGAAATCACCCCCCAGGGGAGTTGGCCATGCCACAATCCCTTCTCCTCCATTCTCCTCTTGGGATCTTGGGTATGCACGCACATGTGCCTGGTGTGAGTTTAAGCCACCGGGTCTGGGATTCGAACCACGGTCGACTACGTGGGAGTCCAGCGACATAGCCATTACGTTAACTGCTGGTTCCCTCAGTATGACATTCTTAAAAAAATTTATTACCTGATGTTATATATAAGGGCCATTAAATGATATAATAGACACTCCATTAAACAGTACTTTCCTAGCAGATGCAGAAGTGACTTTCTCTGCTTCTTTGGTTTGATTCTCAATAAACATGGAGAAAAACTAATTTGAGACAGGAGGTGATTACTGGAAAAAACATGTGAGGGAACTGGAACAGTGATAGTTGTATTCCTATCTGTAGCTCCCAAATGTAATGACTGAATCCAGGAACATCAGCACCAGAAACTACCACAAATATTAGCAGGATGACAAAGGGCAGGTTTATTATTTCAGGGTTTTTTTTTTTTTTTTTTTTTT
>NW_006159829.1:7323312-7334355 GCF_000334495.1 Tupaia belangeri chinensis | reverse complement strand
CTCTTTCCCAAACTGCTGTTCATGTTAAAGACAGAATGTATAGATGCTGGTTAACCAACAGCAGCATCTATTTTGTGCCACTTATAAAATGATTTTACGTACATTTTCATTTGTCCTCACGTGGTTCTGTAGTTTTCCAGATAAGGAAACCAAATCCAAAGGGTCTGGTTGGTGCCATCAGTGAGTGGGAGAGAAATAACTTCATCTTCTGCCTTTGAGTCACGTGCTCTTTCTCCAGGATCATGCAGTTTCTCAAAAGGATGGATTCTTAAGTGGTGGAAACTCAGCTACCAGGGCAGATGCTTACAGTTCTGGTGGCTTTTGTAGTGACCCTGTGGTCACTGCACAAAACTCACGTACTTCTGCATATGCACAAGCAGATACACATCCCAAGAACTGGTTCTACCTCAACACCAATGCCAAGGTCTTGGGACCCAAAAACCTCCTTCTGGTTATGAAAGTACTACATAAACTTTATATATATATATATAGTAGGTAAATGAGAAAAATACTATATTTTCCTCTCAAAGTCAATATTTCATCGTTCTGTCTGGTGCTGAATATAAAGCCCTTCCTAATGTTTGAGTCAATAAATTGACTTCATCCTTCAAACTTTGCAGTGGCCTTAGGCTACCAGAGTATAAATACTCTCCTTCACAAATACCTAAAGCACAACAAGTGAATCTCATTAAACATGAAACCTACAGTAGCCAGGACTCTGGGAGAACAGACCTCCCAGCCCTCCTGACGGCCTTGCTGGAGGCTGTGGTGCTATGGTGGGCGAGTGGTCCTCCCTTCCCTGGAAGGAGCAGGGAGTGGGAGGTCATATCGGTCTGGAGCTCTCCAGGAAGTTTGGAGCTCAGGACCTGGGACAGTACATATTGAGGCTTTTCTGTAGCTCTCATGACCTCAGCCATTGGCATTTTAAGTTGACTCCTAAGATCAAAGCAACTGAGAGCAGATGAAGCATTTGTTTCATGGTCTAACAGATTGGCTAGTATCTCAGACAAGCCAATTCTTTAGGAAAAAAAAAAACAAGAAAATGCAATTACATTTAGCTGGAGCTAAAAGCCCCACACAATGAAATAATAAAGCTATCATTTATTTTTCATCTTCCCTTGTGCCAAATGCCATATGCACACTTTATGGCCTTTATTTCACTTCTGCCTCATAGTCTCCAAGCAATATTCAGCATTACCCTCGGTTTACAGATGAGGAACAAGCCTCTGAGAAAGCAGGGACTTGCCCTAAGGGCCCCTATTAGGTAGGTGGTAGCACTGAGATTGGAATTCCTATTCTGGCTCATACCCAAAGCAGTACTCTGTCCCTCTGCCTTATGAGTAGTAGTGGTAGTAGTCGAAGCATATTATCATTTGCTGCAGGGAGCCATGAGACGGCCCCAGTAGCCTCTGTCTCATGGTATTTGTCATGGCAATATCTCCTTCTGGTGAGTGTGGGGTGCACTTGGTGACTCTCTTCGGCAAGTGGAATACTGTGAAATGATGGGACGCACCTCTGAGACAGAGCAGATGGCAGGGCGGTTGTGGGTACTTGTTCCTTCCTCTCCCGTGCGCAGTTCTTGTTCTGGGAGAAACAAGAGGCCTACTACAGAAGACCCTGAGACAAGCACCTGAGGCCTTGGACAGCAGTGAGGCCCTGGCCTTCCAGCAGCCACGTGCATGAGCTGAGAAGTGGGTCCTCTTCCAGCCCAGCCTTGAGCAGACTATAGCCACAGCCAGCATCTTGACTGTGGTCTTGTGATAGACCCTGGGCAGGAACCATCAAACTAAGCAACTCTCAGATTCCTGGCCTGAAGAAACTGTGAGATGATTAAATGCAGGTTATTTTTAGCTGCAATACTAAGTTTTGGAGTGATCTGTTATACAGCACTAAATAACTACATTATTTATAAAATACTCCTAATACCAACACTAGTATAACAAGAGCTATTACTTTTTAATATTTTATAGTGTCAAGAGCACATTCCAAGTGCTTTATATGTAGTAAATGATATTATCCCTTCAGTGTTGGATATCGACATTGTATAGATAGGTACAGAAACACAGAGAAGTGAGGGCACTATGTCGAGTCTCCTACATTTGAGCTCCTTCTCAGAAAGCGAACCCTTATCTGGGGTGATTTTTCTTCAAGAAGGGTCACAATCAGGGGAGCCGACTGTGTTCTAGAAGGTACTTGGTGATAACTTGGCTGTACAGGGCTGAACTGGAGATGCTGGGGTCCAGGCTGGACCGGTGAGTCCAGGTCTTCTCCACATGTCTCTCATTCTCTTTGGACCCATGGCTACCCAGGGAAGACAGCTTCCCTTATGTACCTTATTCTGGAGACAGGCAGAGTGGATAGTGACTTTCTGGGATGTGTTCTTCCAGGGGACCTGAAGTTCCCGGAAGGGCATAAGGACACAGGTTATGGAGATCTCCTAATGCCTGGCCCTGGCGCTGGCACATTACCAGTTCTGTGCACATGGTCTGAGATAAAGTAAACTCTATAACCTGCCCCCACATCAGCAAGATGGGACATACACAGATGGGGCAGAGGAGATGCTGAATAATGATGTAAGCTTCTGAGTCCTGTTCTACAGCTGAGAAATACAGAGCTCGCAGGTGGAACAGCCAGTGCCTAAGTGCAGCTCTCTGTGCTGTCATGGCCTATGTATTTTTGGTTCGTGTTGTTTGTTTTTTATTAAAGAAAACCTTTCTCAGTATTACCATTTTAAGGTTCTCGGATTCTCTATGCAACAAAAATTAACTAGAGCTAGGAAAAAGGTACTCTAAGAACAGTAAGTAAAGGCTAGATTAGAAAAGGAATTTCGAATAGGAATAATCAAATACCTGGTATAATTGAAAGAACAAGGAGGCTGAGCAAAATAAGACAAATAAGCCCAGAAGGACGCAGACCAATGGAGAAAGAAGACCTAAAGAATGTGAGATTACATGGGCAGAGAGGACAGGAGTGAGCTTCTAGGAATGGGAGCCAGCAGGAGCTAAGGATGAAATCCCCATGCATTATTCTATGGACTACACGCAGACGGGAATGTGAGCACAGCATGGTGGGAAATTTTGCAAAGAATGTGATAACTCAACTAAATTAAACCAAATCTCCTTGCCGTTCCATTCCCTAACAAGTGATATTTAGGAAGCCCGATACAAGAGTCTTGGAGGAATTGTTTAAAGACAATGCTGGTGAGTTGATGGGCTTACTTGATGAATTCACATACTCTTTTATTATAAAACAGTTATTCTTTTAGCACACCTTTTTTTTTTACTAGCTTTTTTTCTTTCTTTTTTATATATTTTTTATATACATTCGATCACATTGTTTAGCTTATGAAGTGAACATTTCAATATGTGAACATTTCTCCCCAGTCCAGTTGATCAAAATATCTTCAAAAGATAACACCACACCTCCCCATCCCATCAATGCTCTGCCTCTGTATCCCTCCTCCCAATGTCCTTCCCTAGGCCCCACTCCTCCACACACATCACATCTGGCATTCACACCTATCTCTTGTGTTTGTATATCTTTTAGTCAATCAGTTTCAGTCATGGAGTGCAGACACTCGGTATATATTAAGTGGGGACATACAATGTCTCTCCTTCATAGCCTGTCAGTACTCCTTTTTGAGTACCTCTTATGGCTAAGTAATTGGTTAGCAGGTTGGAGGATGTAAAAACCAATGGGTAGGATGTGTGTCTTCCCGCCAGAGAATTGCAGTCAAGTAGGGGAAATTCATATAAGCTAATGGTGGAGTGATTTAGTAAGTCCTCTGAGAGAGTCCAATGTGCTTTGGGAGAGTCTAATGACCAGGGAAACTGGAGAAACCCATCAAAGACTTTTCTCTATTGGGTTAAGTAGAATCATTTCCTTTAGCTTTTCCTTATGACTTTGGTTTTATTAGAAAAATAATAGTTTTTAAAATGTAAATGTCTTTATCCCTGGGCCTTATGACTCTTTGGACTAGATATGCTCTTTCCTAATCCTACCACTATGGGTAACTGAAAATTCTGGGCATTACATACAAATGAAAAAAAAGAAGAAGAATTTGAAAGTTGAAGAGGGAAGGCCCAGGGCAGTCATAGACACAGGGGTAAGTTCCTGAGCTTCCCTTTTGACTCAGCTGCTACATACTTGGAGTTGAAAAAATTGACAAGCTGGAAATGTCAGTGGGTACAGACAAAAAGAACCCAACAAAAGTCTGCTCTCTCCAGCCAAGAGATCAGAAAGAGACAACTAGAAAGACAGAACACTTAAGGTCAGTTAATGCTCCTCTTCAGTGCACATCACAGAAAGCATTGTGATGCCCTCTCATTCATGCCAACAAATGCAGAGTGGGGAGACTGGACTTCTAAGTTTGTAAGGGGACACTCCTGCCGGGGGTGTCAGAAAGCCACATAAGAAGCTTGGGTGTTCATTTCTAGTGGCCAGTAGTATGCCCTCTCCCTGCCTCCTATGATGTCAGTGAAGACCAAGTGGGAGCCCAGACTCCCTCCTGCCTCACACATAGCAGCCAGCAGTAGTGAAACCTTCCCCGCTTGCCCTGCTGTGGTGGTGCCAGAGGAGGCGAAGTGGAAAGTTAGGATGTCACTGCCACTTTGCAGCAAGTAAAAAGGCAATTGTCATGCAAGCTGGGACCATGTGGGGAGTAGAACCCCATGCGGAAGTAGAACCTACCCAGCAGACAACCAGCTCCTACTTGAGTGTCAATAGAGGGTGGGTCGGGCAGTAATGAGGTGGCATCCTCATCTCCCCTGCTGGAGCAGTGTCCAAAGTAGCCAGACAAAATGGAAGTTTTAAGCAAGATGCACAGTCTTATGATATAATGCAAAAATGTTAAGGGTTCGGCCAAATAATAGTCATTATACCAAGAACCAAGATCATCTTGAGTCGAATGAAATAGAAACATATTCCAACAGCATGGTGATGAAATATTTGAGTGCTCTGATCTAATAGATTCTAAACCAGCCAGGATGGAAACATGTCAACAGGCACAGCCACGGTAGTGCAGGTGGCAGGGCATGGCTCCATGACACTGTCACACGGGAGGCCCGGGCTGGCGTCTGGACCAACCTGAAGCATCAGGTGCATCAGAGAGTGCCTGTGACCCTGGCAGACTGGGAGGCTAGAGTGGGGTGATGGGGCCCACAGTGTGGCAAGACAGAGCACGAGTTGTTGTCTGTCTCTTATTTTCTACCCCCTCTCTTTTTTCCTAGCCTTTTCTCTCTCTCACATAAAGTAAATAAACGAACTTAAAATGAATGCCCCCAAAAGCAATAAGAAACACTCTTGAAATGAACAAAAAGTTAGAAAGCCTCAGTAGAATTAAAAAAAGAAAAGTTTTAGGAAGTACATAGGAGATATAAAAAAAAGAATCAAGTGGAAAATTTAGGACTGAAAAAATATAATAACCAAGATAAAAAGCTTAGTGGATGGGCTCAACAGCAGAATAGAATGGACAGGGAAAAAAATAGTGACCTGGAAGATAGATCAATAGAAATTACCCAATCTGAACTACAGAGAAGAAATGGACTAATAAAAAAAAGAACATAGTCTCAAGGACCTGTGCAACTGTAACAAAAGATATAACATTTATGTCATTACAGCCCCAGAAGGAGAATAAAAAGAAGAGGGCCTGGAAAAGTACTTGAAGAAATAATGGCTAAAAACATTCCAAATTTGGCAAGAGACATAAACCTACAGATTCAAGAAGGTGAGCAAATCCCTAACAGGATAAACCAAAGAAATTCATGCCAAGACACACCATACTTAAATGTCTAAAAGCTAAAGACAGAGAAAAAGAAATCAAACGAACCAAAGAGAAATGATACCATACCTACAGTAGGAAACATTCCAGATGACAATGAATTTCATGTCAGAAACCATGGAGGACAGAAGAACCATATTTTTCAAGTGCTGAAAGAAAATGAACCCAGAATATACAGTTAAAAAAAGGGTGGTGCATTTATACTGGGGGTTACTACTCCACAGTAAGAAGGAGTGAACTATTGATATGGGAAATAACCTGAGTAAATCTCCAGAGAATTATGCTAAATTTGAAAAAATTCCAAATTTTATATATCACCTATGATTCCATTTATGTAACATTCTAGAAAAAAGCAACACTATAGAATTGGAGAACAGATTAATAGCTACCAGCAATTAAGGATGGAGTCAGGGCAGAAGAGAAGTGGATGTCACCATAAAAAAGTAACGTGGGAACCAGCAGTTAGCATAATGGCTATGTCACTGGACTCCCACATAGTTGACCGCGGTTCGCATCCCCGACCCGGTGGCTTAAAACTCACGCCGGGCACGTGTGCGTGCATGCCCAAGATCCCGAGAGGAGAATGGAGGAGAAGGGATTGTGGCATGACCATCCCCCCTGGGGGGTGATTTCTCGCTTTCTGTCTCTATGTCTCTCTCTGTCTGTCTGGCGAGCACACACGCCCTATAGCGAAAATCTCTCAAAAAAAAAAAAAAAGTAACGTGAAGGGTCTCTTGTATGCTATCTACTGTACGAATGTTAAAATTCTGACTGTGATGTTGTGTGGTGGTTCTGCAAGGTGTTATCAGCAGCAGAAAGTGAATAAAGGATAAACAGGATATGCCCATATTCTTTCTTACGAATGCATCTAAGTGTACAATTGTCTCTAAATGAAAATTTTTATTTAATAATAGTATATGCATTTTGTCCAAGACTAAAGAACTCAAATTTCCAAATGTAAAGGGTCCACTCCATAATCTGTAAAATTCCAGAATAGAGTAAAGAAAGGAAAGATCCTAAAAGTACACACCTAATAGAGAGAGGGAAAAGAAAAAAGGGGAATGGGGGGAAGAGAGAAACAGGGAGAAAGAAAGCAGATCGTATGAAAAGGATAAGATAGGGAACCAGCAGTTAGCGTAATGGCTATGTCGCTGGACTCCCACGTAGTCGACCGCGGTTCATGTCCCGGACCCAGTGGCTTAAAACTCACGCCGGGCGCGTGTGCGTGCGTGCCCAAGATCCCGAGGGGAGAGTGGAGGAGAGGGGATTGCGGCGTGACCATCCCCCCTGGGGGGTGATTTCTCGCTTTCTGTCTCTGTGTCTCTCTCTGTCTGGCGAGCACACGCGCCCTACAGTGAAAAATCTCTCCAAAAAAAAAAAAAAAAGGATAAGATAAATGAGTGATAATAGGTATTTTTAACAGCAACATTGCAAGCTGAAAGAATGTGGATTAATACATTCAAAATTCTGGAGAAAAGGTACGTAACTTGACATTCTTTAGCTTTTCCAATCAGCAATGACAGGATAAAGATATCTTCGGACATGCAAGTTCTCAGCATTTTTGCTTTCAACTTAGTTTTTTAAAATTATTCTTAGTTGGCAAATAATAATTATATGTATGCATGAATGATAATGTGATGTTTTGATGTATGTATACATTGTGCAAAGATTAAATCAAGCTAATTAACATACCCATCCCCTCACACGCTAGTAATTTTTTGATGTGGTGATAATATTTTCTTTTAGCAATTTTGAAATATACATGATCATTAACTTTGGTCACCACGTTGTGCAATAATAAAACTTACTCCTGCCATATAACTAGAACATTATACCCTTTGACTATCTTCTCTCTTTTTTTTTTTTGTTAAGAGAGTATTTTGCTATAAGGTTGCTTGTGCTCACTGGAGAGACAGAAACAGAGACAGAAAGCAAGAAATCACCCCCTGGGGGGATGGCCATGCCACAATCCCTTCTCCTCCATTCTCCTCTTGGTGTCTTGGGCACACATGCACACGCACCTGGCGTGTGTTTTAAGTCATCAGGTCCAAGACTTGAACCATGATCGACGACGTGAGAGTCCAGTGATATAACCATGACACCATCTGCAGGGGCCTCATCCTCTCTTTCCACTCCCACCACTCAGCCCCTGGTAACTACCATTCTACTATTTCTGTAAGTTCAGTTTTTAAAACTTACATATGTAAGTGAGATCAAGATTACGCAGTGCTTGTCTCTGTGTCTGGCTTATTTCACTTTGCATTTTCTAGGTTCTTTCTTGCTGTCTCTGATGAATAGTATCCCATTGTGCACAGACCCCGTAGTTGCTCCATCTGTTCATTTGCAGATAGACACTGAGACTGCTTCCATATCTGGGCTATTGTGAACAATGTTGTAATGAACATGGGAGGGCAGGTATCTCTTTGATGTATTGATTTCTCTATATGCTTGAAAGTGGGGTTAATAGGTCATATAATAAATGTTATTTATTTAAAAACCCAACACACTGTTTTCTGAAATGGCTATATTAAGATGCACCTCCTCCAACAGTGTATGAAGGTTCTGCTTTTGTCCACATCCTCATCATGCTTATTAGTTTGCATCTTTTCATAATAGGCATTCTTTTTGTTTTTCTTTTTTTGGAGAGGTTTTTGCTATAAAGCATGTGCACTTGCCAGAAAGACAGAGAGAGACAGAGAGACATAAAGTGAGAAATCACCCCCTGGGGGGATGGCTATGCCGCAGCCCCTTCTCCTCCATTCTCCTCTCGGGATCCTGGGCATGCACGCACATGTGCCCAGCGTGAGTTTTAAGCCACTAGGTTGGGGACTTGGACCGTGGTTGACCACATGAGAGTCCAGCGACATAGCCATTACGCTAACTGCTGGTCCCTATATACGCAATCTAACAAGATTGGGGTGATATTTCATATGATTTTAATTTTGCATTTCTCTTTCCATTTAGCTCTTTATAAAAGCTACTGGAGGAGGTCCTCCCTGAAATAAGGGTGCACAGAGAAGATACAGGGCACATAAACAGGATTCTACACTGAGGGAAGCCCCCGGAGGGCCGCTGTGCCCTGAGCCTGGAGATCACTAAGTCAGACCAAAGAAGGGGGGGCTTCAGGAGGATGTTTTCAAGAAATAAGCAAATCAGTTAGATTCACAGAGTATTTTCTTGTGAGGAAAAATGACTAAAATTGGTGATAAAATTTGATGCATAGAAAAAGAAACAAATTTCCAACGTCAACCACTAAAAGTGAAGCACTTAATAATTCCTTGGATGAATTAAAAAGCTATGTTAGGAAAAATAATTAAGAATTATTTATTTAATTTTATTCATCATCATCCTTGTTTCTTAATTTGCTACAGGACACATGAGCACTCGCCAGGGAGAGACAGAGAGGAGAGAGAGAGAGGGAGAGGGAAAGGGGACAAGCAAGGTATAGGACTCACACTGCGGTTGGTCATGTGCGAGTCCAGTACCTGAATGACCGCGCCTACCTGTTGGTCCCCAAAACTGCCGAAAACATAACGTAATAAGGTAAACATCGATTTATGTAGCCAAAAATTGTGACAAAATATAAGGGTATTGAGGGGAAAATAGAAGTGAAGAGTGTGTGTAAGAGAGTTGAAAAGTGTTAAACTTGCATTTTATGCCCTCGATTTAGATAATGTCTAAAACTGAGAAACCAAAAATCACAGTGTGAGCATGTCAGATAAAACTCTAATGTGGGGTAATGTGGTGCGCACGGCTGAAGAAGCAGAAACTGGCTACTTCTGAGGATAGAGAGGGAGGGAACAATCATCTGCCGATCTATAAATCTAATAATTTTAACTTTTTAAGCAATGTACATATGTTACATTGATTTAAAAAAAAAACCCAAAACTTCATGAAATTGAAAGAAAGAAATCGGATCCAGTTTTTTTTTTTTTTTTTTTTTTTCCCTTTTCCTAATTCCTGGCTCTTTGGTTGGGTCAGATGGATTCACTACGTGGAGACATTTCTGAAGACATAAGTGCAACTTCCAGAGAATTCCTCTGCACCCTCCCTTCTCAGGCAGCATCAGTTACAGCCACAGTAACACGGCGAGGCGCTCCAGCAGCCAGAGCAACGAAGAAGGGCAAGATGGAAAGAGGGCGGGCGTGCTCTAGCATAGTCTTCTTGGCTTCTCCCTTTTGGCTCCTCGCCTTTATGAAGACAGAGGGCCTGGGATTGTGGTAATAGAGCAGATCCATGTCCCACCTTAATGGTCCTGTTTTTCTCCTTTATGGCCTGCGGAAGGCTGAGTGATTGAAAAACAAGTGTGTTAAAATGCAGCTGCTGGCACAACTACACCAACAAAGAAGAACAAGAGAAGAAATCAGCACTCACAGATGGTTTTTAAATCTGACCAAACAAGAAGGAGTCATTTATTGCGGCCCCTGCTCTGGTACAGGCTAAGATTTCTGATTTGCACCATGCTGGTCTTGTCATCTGAAAGTTTCTGCCAAGAGGCAGGTAATCCTTTATGTCTCATGGAGCTGAAAGTTTGCAGAGCACAAACTGCCTTTTCTGCATGAAAGCAAAGAACATGCCCATTTTCTGGATGAAGAAAGTGAGATTACATTCAGATATGCGCTTGGGACACAGCACATCTAATAGTCACCAGCCATGCAGTGGGTACTTTCTTGAGTACCAAACTATGGAGATGAAAATCCAGATACTTTTTGTGCAGGGTTCCAAGTGTTCTAGGTAGAGATAGAAGTAAAAAAATGTTACAGTGCTGCAGGTGTGTGCAGTGACAGAGATGTGCGGGAAGCCAGGTGAGCACAGGAGAGGGGCTGACACATACATTCATTCAGCAAACGTTCATTCAGATTTCAGTGCTAAGCACTGACTTGATCCTGGAGAGACATCTGAGAATAAACCTAACCTAGTCCTTGCTTTCATGAAACTGGCGAATCCAGCCCAGTAGTTCTTGGCCATCATTGAAACTACCTTGGGAAGTTTAAAGATAGCTTGATGCCCAAGCCTCTGGGGGCGAGAGAGGGATAAACAGGAATCGGTGTTGTCTAAAGCTCCCCCAGTGACACCAATGTGCAGGTAAGATCGAGACCCACTGGCCTGAGGGAGCAAAGACATAAGTATGTGATGTCAGATGGTGACGAGTGCAACAAAGTCAATCAAAGGAGGAAGAGATCCAAGCTAGCTATGGTGGGCAGTGTAGGCCTCTCTGAGGAGTGATAGGTTGGTGCTTGAAATGTGAGGAACAAGAAAGAGTG
>NW_006159829.1:7302511-7323143 GCF_000334495.1 Tupaia belangeri chinensis | reverse complement strand
GTGTCAAGAAAAAGAGAGACTCTGAGAAGAGAGGAAGAGACTTGTGCCCAGACCTGGAGATTAGAGGCGGCAGAGTTGTGAGCCTCGGCCTTGATATGCAAAGGGGACCCTGTGTAGGGCTTTCTAAGGAACAGATAGTTTTGGTTGTGGAACTGGGGGTGTTTCTCTTGAGAAGGAAAAGAAAAAAAGGGAAGGGATGGTCTTGGAAAGAAAGACAAGGAGAAAGAGCCACAATGCAGAGTCTGAAGCCAGAATTGTGGAAAAGGCTAAGGGATTCCCTGGCTCTCCTGCTCTGCCTTCCCCCCTCCCCTCCCTGCTCTTCCCTGTCCCTTCCTTTCTTTCCTTTTAAGAATTAGCCATGTGGGATGCTAACTTTTGAGGATGTGGACTGCTATGATGCAAATCCCTGTCTCCAGCAAACCTGTAGAGTCCTTGCTCAGCTCACCTGGTGGAGTATGTGGACACGTGTGAGCATTTACACTGTGGAAATCCAGGACAAGACAGAGCTTCCCTCTCAGGTCCAAGCAGGGAAGGAGTTGGGAGCCGGGGTGGTGGTGAGGGAACAGCCAGGAGAACATGAACCTGTTGAAAACATTCATGATTTGGATCCAAACTTCTCCAAGTCCATGCCCCAGGATTCTGGCTTCTTTCCTCCTCAGCTCTCTGTTCACGTTCTTGCTCTGTCTCCAAACAGCAGCAGGAAGGAGCTCTTAAAAACATCGATACAGTTCTCTCTCTCCCCTGCCAAAAAAGGAACACACACACACACACACACACACACACACACACACACACCCAGAAAGCCAAAATCCCTCAGTGGCCTCTCCGTGCACAACAGGTATGAAGCATATCCCTTTCTGACCAGCCTGCCCACATGCAGACCCTGCAGAGGCATAGGGAGAGTTCTCCCCCACATAAGGATACTGGAGAAAACGACCTAGACGTGGAGAGATGCAGAACGAGTACAAGATGCTGGGAAGAGTGGCAGGAGAGGGGTTGGAATGGTGTTGATGAATGGAAATAAAGTAGTGGATAGATAGAACCATGTCTAGTGTTATGCAATGGGAGAATGTAGTTAACCACAACTTACTGTTCATAGTGTTAGACATTGCTGAAATGATGGGTATGGGAATTACACTGATTTAGTCATTACACATTTTACTCATGAACTGAAAAACCACAGTATAGCAATTTTAACTTAAAGAAAAAAAAACCGCCGAAAGCTATAGCAGTCTCTGTGGTGGTGGTGGTGGTGGGAGGGGTCAGTTGAAAGAGGACTTCAGAGAAGTGAGAGGACAGGTCAGTCCCACTAACATTGAGTGTGACCTATCGGATCAGTGCCCCTTGAGGCCAGAGGCTACGGCGTAGTGGTTTTCAATGCTGCTCATTAGAGTCATTACTTTTTTCCAGTTTGTTTTTATTCTTCCTTTTTATTGAGAGATGATATACACCCAGAGAGGTGCACTCGTCTTCATTGCAAAGCCTGATGAATTTTTATAAGGGTGCCTATCTGTGTACATCACCAGATCCGGATACAGAACCGACCCAGCACCCCAGAAGCCCTCCCTGGGAGGGGCACATTTTGGAAGTCTATCACCATAGACTTGTTTTGCTTGCTCTTGAATTTCACTTCAATGAGATCCTAGAGTTTATGCTCTCACACATCTGCATTTCTTTGCTGGAAATAATGTCTGCGTGAGTCACTGATGTCGTATATGTAAGCAGTTTGTACTTTGGTGCCATCCAGAAATGTATATCATATGTGCTGCTTAGTATTTCAGTGGAGATTTTCACAATGGTTTGTTTATTTTACTGCTGATGGACATTTGGATTCTTTCCAGGTCTTGGCTAGTATGAATAAGACTTCTGTGAATAATGTAAAAAAAATAGATAAATAAAAAGGCCCAAAGTGCATGCAACTACAGCCGTGGAAGTGGGTCGCATGTACTCTCAAATGACTTAGCCGGCTGATGGTTCAGCTTCCTGCCTATGAAGTGGAGGTCCCACTCTTCCTCATCTTGTACTGCTGTGAAACTTAGACGAGATGGTGCCAGGGAGCGGTTTAGTCCCCTGTGTGGTTCTCAGAGCTCCGGGAGAGGAAGGCACCATTGCGGCATTATTACCACTCATCCAGCATTTCTCTCAGTTCTGTCATGGAATCCAAAACAATGCCTTTACCCAACAGAGAAGCCATCTTGGCTGCATAGAATAGTAGGCTCCTTGTCAAGCTTCTGCTTTCTATAAAATAAAAAAGACAGCTATTCTTAAAACTAAAATGTAGTTTTATCTACTATAAAAGTCTTATAGAAATGTTTGGAACTTTGAAAAAATAAAAAATTCAAAAGAATAACCTACGATCCTATTCACAAAAGAAAACTGTTGTTCAGAGGTGAGCTGTATTATTTCAGATGCTTTATTGGTGCACAGACTTTTACTTTCCTATTGTCCTGCTAATTTTCAATTCTAGTGATCCAACTGTCTGAAATATGTTGACACTCAGTTTTTCCCCATATAACATTATGGGCTAAGCATTTCTCTACATTCGACGTTTACAACTAACATTCATAGGTGAACGCCACTGTCCAGGAGCTGCCTGAACAGTAATACCTCGATGGTCTCATTCTCCAACGTGGGTGTTACCTGCAGGCAGGAGTGGATGAAGCGCAGACTTTGAGAGGTTCATAAGATACCCAAGCTTGTAAAGCATGTAAGTGGCAGAGCTGGGTTTGGAGAAAGGTCTGTCTGACCTCAGGGCTCAATCCCACACACCTTTCCTGCTCCAGATGTTTTGCAGCTGAGGTTTTAGGTACGGGTTGGGCTGGCCTAGGATGGCAGGGTTTGTAGAATTCTAGAGAGCAGCTCCACTTGGGATCCCTGGCCAGCCATCCCCTCTTTTCTCTTACATTCCATCTGGACGAATTCCAGAAAGGAGCATTGCTTTTAGGCTCTCTTTTTGTTCTGCCTGTCTCCACACCCACAGCTCGATGAAGGCTAAGTAGTGCTGACCCAACAGCACCGTGCTTTCATGATGATTTCTTTTCCAAGGGTTACTCTTAAAAGCGTAACTATAGAAATGCTTATATTTTTAAAATTCCTCATGGCTCAGGCATTTTCTTTGATGGGCCTATGTCATCTGCTAGTATCTGTTGTTCCTGGTTTTTAAAACATGTCTGGCCCTTCCTCACTGCTAGGCATAGAATAAAGGTCAAAAGTCACCTGAAAGAAAAAGGACTTATCCCAAGTGTTCAGGGTAATCCCAAGCGTGGCTTGTACCTGCTCTCTGATAACCTTGATCCTGATTTATCCCTAACTTAGCTTGTTAACTTGGACTTATGTGTTAAAAGTGGGAGAAACCCCTTCCCCCCCAAAAGCTAAAGTCTACAGAAAATGTGCTTGGTCTCATAAACGTAAAGTACAAGGACTAGCTTCAGGTCCGGCTGGATCTGAGATCTCAGGTAATGTTCTTAGGGCCTATGTGTAGCATGTTTTTGTTCTGCCTTTTTCTCTGTGTTGACTCCAACTCTACATAGCCTGTCGAGATGAGAAGCAAGGTGGCTTAAAATCCCCTCACTTTGAGTACAGCAGAAAAGAGAGAAGGTATTTAAGGTCCTTCCCAAAATCAAAGTTATCTTCTTTCTTTTTCAGTTAGACCTGATTTTTGGTGGCAAGAATAGTGTGTTATGGGGAAAAGCTGTTTTCTGTGAGTTACCACATTGATATTTTTGGAAAATACTAGAATATACTGTCAGCAATGTCTAGGATGTTTCCCAAATATTCAGGGCTTCCCAGATGTGGCACAACTGAGGATGGGACCTCAAGAGGCTTTCCGGTTTGATCGTGCTCTTCTGAGAGAGATGAGAAGGACAGAGGCAAAAAGAGGGAGAGAGATTGAACGTCATGGGTGGGTAGGCTCTCTTCCCTCTGCCTAATCCATGCCCTGTCATTTAACCCTCTTAGTGACTGTGAAAGAGAAGCATTGTCATTCCCAGCTTATAGTTGAGGAAACTAAGCATAAGAGCTGGATTTAGACTCAGATCTGTTGACCCGAGCCCTGTGCACCACAGTTTTCCTGCCTGAGAGGAGATGCTGGGGGTGGGGGAACACCCAGCAGAAAGGCATCTGACCACCAGCTTCCAGACCGGAAGGTGGGGTGTGGAGGAGTGGATCTCTGGTAGGCTGACCACATAATATAGGCTCCAAGCTGGGGCACCTTGAAAACTGAGGGGGGACGCTATTAACAATTTTACCAGGATTGCAGGCATCCCCTGGGAACTCCTTGCCCTAAATTGGGGTACACCATTATTCTAACCAAAGGCAAATGTGTGAAGGGCATAGGAGTACTGTCTTGGGCTCATTTTTACAGTTGAGAGGGCAGAGGCTCCAGTGAGCAGAGCAGCTGGCGTTCTCCCCTGAATCCATATGATTCTCAAGTTCATGCCCTTTTCCTCCATTACAACCTCTGCTTTTTGAAACCCTTGAATTCCACTTTTCCAAAGTACAACTCCTGCTGGGGCCAACAGCACCTTCCTCTGCCAGCACAGGGACACCATCTCAAATCTGTTTATTTCCAGAGACATCCTGTTCTTGCATCCCCATATGGAGGCTCCCTCATTACCCAGCCTTGTGGACTGGGCAGGAAGAGCAGTGTTTTCCTTTTGCCAAATGCAGGAAGCTCTGCGGGTCTCAGGCTTCTTGTTCCCATCTGACTGCCCATGTTTGTTCCTTTCCGGATTCCTCCTCGTGCATCCATGTGTTGATCTGTTCAGTAATAGTTCATTCATCACTGCTTTAATTCTCTGAACATTTACTGAGGAATAGCTCTGGGCTAGGACCATTGTTAGGTATCAGAATTAAAAGAATAAGACACAAGTTGTCTGTCCCCAAAAAGGCCCCCGGGCAGTGCAGGAGGCAGATGCTCCCATTATCCAATCAAGGAAGTGTCGGGAGCATTAAAAGGGCACAGGTCTTACTTCCTGGGCGTGGAGTGTCAATGACATTTTCTTGAATGAAAAGATGTTCCAAGATGCACCTGGGCAGTAACATTCATTTATCCACTCACTGTATATCCGTCTATCCATCTAACAGTTGTGCTTAAATAATTTGTTCATCATCCCTAAGAGCTCAATGCAATGGTTTCCCAAATACATAGGCTCTTCTACCCCTGGCCTCTGAGCACGGCATGAGTCATAGCAGGAAACTTGTCCTCACAGAACCTACAGTCTTCCGAGTTTGTTGTGCCAGGCATGATAGTCACCAGGAGAATTTATGAACAATGCAGGTTCCAACTCTCCCTTCTAAAACTCTGGATCATTAAATCAGGAGTGCAACTTTCAGACTCTTCACTGTGGTGAAGCATTGCAGGTGAATTCAGACAGATCACATCTTCAGAGGTCACCATGCTAATTGATATCTGCTGGCCTCAAAAGACTCCATACCAAACACAGAAAGATTGAAAGGTATAATAGCAGTGAAGCCAACTGTGGATATTGCAGACAGTATAGAAGAGGGTGCATAAGAGCAAATGGGTTCTAGGGAGTGTGAAAGAAAGGGTGGGAGGGAGGGGATCAGGGAAAAAGACAAACAAAACATTTAATAGGAACAAAAGTAAGGAGTTGTCTGTTGATGATAATGTATACACTGACGTCTTTTACTTGACTGACATGCACTGTATTCATGCTGGGAAAATCCATGTTGTACACTGTAAAGGTGCACAGTGATTAAATGTAAATTAATTTAAAATAAAGAAAAGAAGTTGAGAGTAAGATTAGACATTTCAAGTAGAGACATGGTATTTTAAAAAAAAATCCCAGAAATGTGAAAGTACAGGGGTATATTTAGGGAGGGGAGAACAATTCAATGACCAGGTAATAGGATATATAGGATTGGGGCTACAGCAGGAGGCATGAAGTAAAATGCTGGAAGAGAGATAGAAGCTAAATTTGGATTGCAGGGTTGGGACTCATGCTGACAAATTTGGGCTTTATCTTATAAGCAATTGGGAGTGTAGAAGATATTGGAAGGAGTTACTTTGTAAATATTCCCCAGGAAGTTGCACAATCTAGGGGTCTTTAGGAGCATTGGTGTTTTTGTGAATGGAAATTTTCTTCCTCTGGGAATAGTAATATGCACCTTCAGGGTGCTTTTAGAAATGTGATGAGATTAAGAGGCACATGGGACTCTGTCAGCAGTAGTTTCCTTACTTGTATTATGGTTTGGGTCTCTTGGCATTGCTGAGAGGAGGGGACAGCTGGTGAGATGGCTCACTGGACGTGGGAGACTCCAATGCATGACAGTGAGGGGATCCCTAATAGGAGTATAAAGTGGAGATATGGATCCTTTGCTCCCAAGGCTATTTTGTGAGAAGAGGATGGAATAAAGGAAAAGAATCAGAATTGGGGGGCCACTTGTTCCATACTTGGCTATTAGTAGACCAGGCTCAGTCTTCAAAGTATTCATAGCACTAATGACCCCAGTAAGAGATTTTTCTCATGGGCTACTGTTTATGCCTCCCTTGCCCCTCTGTGTAGTCCTTCTCCTGTCCCTGCATTCTGGTCTGCTCCCCCCCAATCCCTGCTCCAGGCTGTTACCCGTGGCAGCAAGCCTATTCCAGCCAGGGACTCTGAGCGTCAGCCCCCAGTGGCAGGGAAGCCTCCCGGCTCCCTGAGCTCCTGGAAGGCAGATGTCCTGGGCAACTCATTGGCCATTTGGTTTCTAGAAGCCCTCCCGTTTCCAGCCTTTGATACCTCTTTATGGCAAATGTCCCCTCTGCCCTTCATCCCTGTCAGCAGGGTGCTGAGTTCTGGGAATAATACTCTTGCTTACAGGGTCTGCTTCTCTCACTAATGAATGAATTGGGTGGATGCCTAGAAGTCTATTAAAGTTGTTGATTCATTAATTTTTTTCTCTCCCATGGCTTAAAGAATCCATAATCACATAATGACTTGGTAGCTATAGCTGGGTGATTCAGCCAAAGCAGGAAAACCTGGACGGAAGAGACTGTGGGAGCTTCAGTGTACTAACTCTTCTGTCCCTTCTTCCTTGGGGTCCTTGCTCCTATGAAATCCACAGCTCAGTGGACAAGACTCATAAGTGAATGAACAAGCACAGAATGAGTGAACACATTGCCTCATTCACACATTCTATGGCATGAGGGTCCCGAAATTCCAGACTACAGACTGGTATCAGTCTATGGTCTGTTAGAAACTGGGCTGCACAGCAGGAGTAAGTGTGGCAAGGGAGAGTGTGAAGCTCATCTGTGTTTGCAGCCACTCCCCATTGCTCACATTACTGCCTGAGCTCCGCCTCCTGACAGATCAGAGGTGGCATTAGGTTCTCAAAGGAGCCTCTGAATGGGACTGTCTAGTTGCAGGATTCTATATTATGGTAAGTTGTATAATTCTTTCATTATATATTACAATGCAATAATAATAGAAATGAAGTGTACAATAAATGTACTGTACTTGAATCATCCCTAAACAATCTCCTACTTTAGTCCATGAAAAAATTGTCTTCCACAAAACCAGTGCCTTTGGTGATGCAAAGATTGGGACCACTGCCGTAGTGAACATCATAGCTGTCCTGCCCTCATGCCTTGGGATCCTTTGTGCTGTGCCATGGACCCCTTCCACAGCCCGGACCTGCCCTTTCTGGAGAGCAGCCCTTGGACTACTGGTTCTCCTCTAGCTCCATATGCTCAGGAGGTGGCAAGGCCTCAGGATTTAGCAGCCCTTAGTCTGTTACTGATGGCATCGGGAGTGTGAAGGCCCTGTGTCCTGTCTTAGTGAGCTTACCTAGTTAGCATCCTGCTTGAAATCACAGCCTTGCTTGGTTCTATCCTGTCCAGCCTCCCCTTCTTCCTTATCATTTTCTCCTGGGAGCATGTCTATAAATTGTCACACCCAAATCCTCATCTCATAATCTGCTTTTGTGAAAGCCAATTGAGACAGATACAGCCAAGCGTGCAGGCCCACATACATGAACATGAAGGAAGAAAAAAACATCAGGACAGGTGACATTACCATAATTTCCCCCTTTCCATGGTGTCACATGCCCTGGCTTTAGTTATTTATGGTCAGCTACAGTCTAAAAATATTAAATGAGAAATTCTAGAAATAAACAATCCATAAGTTCTAAATTAGGCTTCACTGTTCAGAGAATGAAATCTTCTGCTGTTCGGGATGTGAACCATCCTTTTCTCTGGTATGTCTATGTTGTATACTCTACCTGCCACAAGTCACTTAGTGATTGTCACCAGACTGGCAAACAGTATACAGGGTTCAGCACTGTCTGTGCACCTACTGGAGGTCTTAGAACTTCTCTCTCCTAGACAAGGGGGGACTGCTGTATACCCAAGTACTTTAGATTGACTAATGTCATCAGACAGAAAGATTAGAGAGAAGAATATAGCCCATCTTTGTTTTTAGAATGCCTCATGTCTTGAGTCAACCTTCTCAAGGTCAAATCAGAGGTCACTTTCCAAGGCTCCCTTGAGATCCCAGGCCTGTGATCTAAACATAGCTAATCTGACCTGCCCATACTGAGCTTTCACCCTGGAGAAGCAGACACAAGATGACAAGGATGGGGGTCTCTTTCTCTTCATGGTGACTATGGAAGTGAAGTGGTAGTGGCAAGGTGGTCTCCATGAATTAATTAATAATTAATTAATTTCCATAAGAGAGAGACACACACCATATACACACAGAGAGACAGAGCCAGGTACCCAACAGGGTCCTTATGCCGAGGATCACCTTTAATCTCAGCCAGCTCAGGTCCTTTGCATGCATGTATGCACCCAGTATGCTCAGGAAGGTTCTAGAACAGGAACTGAGGACCTTGTGGATTCAGCTATGTTATCTCTATAGCACTGCCTGGTCCCCAAGGTGGTCTTATCAGACCAGCTTGAGACTGGAATGGGGTTACTACTGGAAGTCAAGCTGGATCCTGTTTCTTCAACCCTCCCCAAGATTCATTGGAATAAACTGCTTTTCTGCTCCATCAATTATTCAGTTTTCATTGTCTGTAACTGCTTTCCAAGTGAGAGAGGCAGGAGGAAAATCCAGGAAGAGGAAACTGTATACAAAGGTAGGGAGGTGTGAAAGAAAGAACTGGCAACAAACCAGGCAGCAAGCATGGACTGGAGCCAAGAAGGATGTTCAAGGACCAGCCCTCTATTCTGTATTCATCCCGATTCAGCCATTCACTCCCTCTATGTCCTGGACGTTCACTTCTCCTAGGTTTCAAAGCAGCAGTTAGTAGCAGTCACCACAGGGTTTTTCTGCAGAGCACTTTCCCTTCTGAGTTGTGAGTTGTAAATACAGGCCCTCCCCTATGCCCTTAGCCCTGGGGAGGCAGGAAAGCTCCCTCTGTGATCAGAAGAAAATCTCATCAGTTACTGATTGGGCTGATGGACACGAACAATAGGTTGCAAATGGTTCCCTGTCATGTTGCATCTCTGTTCATATCTGTAGCAGGGGCTCTTTTCTCTAATCATCTCCCTCTATAGACTCTGACTCCTTCAATTCCTCTGTCTCCCCTGGATCCAGCTCCTTCATCTGGTCACTCTGTTTCCACCCTCAGTTCCCACTAGCTTCCCATGTGTGGAGCTGGTGGCTCATGGTTCAAGGGAGAAATTCGCGTTCTCTAGTTGTTTTCCTAGGAAAGTGGTATATTGGGCAGGACTAGGTTCAGTGACACATGAGAGAACCTAGGGCCTGGTGGCTCCAGTGACACAGGAGCTCAGTTCTTTCTCATGTGAATGAGTCCCACAGGGGCCACTGCAGGCTCATGGCAGTTCCCTGACCATCAGGGATTAGGCATCTTGTCTAGACAATGCCCTGCCAAGCTGGCCTCCAGCTGCCTGGTTCAGAAGAGCTTTTAGGGCTCTTGCCATCATGTTTGCATTGCAGGAATGGGGAGGAACTTGAAGGATACAACTTTTTCCTTTGAAGACCTTCTGGAGAGCTCCATGGAACACTTCTGTGGCCAGAATTTAGTCATATGACCACATGAGGTATGTAGAACCTGTAGCCTTCATGTTGGGTAGCCTGTGCTCATCTAGAAACCAGAGGTAAGCTACCAAGGCAGAAAAGAGAGAGCAAGCAGTAGGGGGCCAATTCAGTGTCTGCTTTAGGGAAAAAATGACCTTTGCTGATCTAGCTTCAAGAGACCCGGCAGAGATGCTTGCTCTTGCTTATACTCACCTCCCCCAACAGTCTAACTGGCTGCATGATGGTGACGGTTTCTGTGACCTCCTAGAGTTGCTCTTCCACCTACCTAGGTTGGTGTTGGCCATATTCCCCACTAGGGATGGAGCATGAACTAATGTCTGGCTCTGAGAAGGGTTTGGAGAAGAGTCAGGGGTTTGGGCAGGGAAACCTCATCCCTTCATCTTGAAACACAATGACCTCGGTGTTCCCACATACCCCACCCACGTCTATTGTCATTGGCCTTCCACATGCCTTGGCTCCACATACAAAATGCTAAGTTCGACGCTTTCTGCTCCAACAGACCTCTCCAACTGGTTTATGTTTTTAGTCCTTTTCCTTTAAAAAAAAATTGCCAGAAGGCATGTGCCCTCACCAAAGAAAGACAGAGGAAGAGAGGGCAGGAAGAATGGAAGGAAGCACTCCTCAATGGGGCATGGTCACTCTGCAATCCCTTGTCCTCCATTTGTCCATCCTGTGGGGTTTCTGAACACTCATGCACATGTGCTCACTGTGTTTTTTAAGCCACTGGGGCAGGGATTTGAATCACAATAGGCCATGTAGGATCCTACACCCTTAATCACTAGGCTAAAAGGCTGGCCCTTTAAAAAAAATCCCCATGAGATGGATGACTCCACCATTGCCAAGCCAAAAACCTTGGCAACCCTTTCGTCTCCTCCTATTCCTTGACTCCTCTTCTTATGTTGCCAAATTCCCATACCCTTGAGTTCAAGGAGTTCACATTCTTGCTGTGTGTTTATTTCCTATGACTGCCAAAACAAACTATCATAAACCCAGAGGCTTTCACAGGAGGCTATCTAGTCTGGAGGCTAGAAGTCCAAAGTCAGTGGTTCACAAGGCAGGTTTTTTACAAGGGCTGTGAGGGAAGAGTCATGTTCGGCCTCTCTCCTAGCTTCTTCTGGTGGCTGCCACAGTCCTTGGCATGCCTTGGCTTGGAGACACATTATGCCAGTCTCTGCCTCCATCTTCCCATGGAGTTCTCCCTCACATGCCCTTCCTTTAAGGACACAATCCATAATCCACTATGACCTCATCTTAATTAATTACATTTGCAAAGATTTCATTTCAGGTAAGTTCATAGTCACAGGTACCTGGGGCTAGGTCCAGGTACATCGTATTGGGGAGGGACACGATTCAACCCAAAACATTCAGAAATGGCAATGTGATTTCCCTCCTCCTTCTGGCTCTACTGTTAAGTTTCTGTATACTTGACCTGGACAACTCTACGAAGTGCCCACTCAGGTCTCAGCCAGCATGCAGCCTCTTCCACATCATCTCATAGTCTACACAGTAATCTGGTCAAACTATCCTAAAGGCCTGCATGATAATTTAGTCTTCTTCTTGGAACTCAGTACAAAGCTTAGATGCTCAGCATAAAGTGCCCTCCTTGGCCAGTAGGCATCAACCTTGCTTCCCAGCTGCACACACTCTTCTCTGCCGCCCATGTCAGATTTAACTGTTCATTGTTAGATAACTGACCAGCTCCATGTGCAGACATGTTTTTGCACCTTCTTGGGTGGGCCCCTGCTGACTGAGGTGCCTTTCCCCCTTCTTCTGTTGATTGGCTCTTTCTCAAGCACTAGAGCCCAGGTTTAATGCTGCCTGTCCACTGTCATTTTTCTCACCACCATCTCCTGCCCTTACCTCAATCCTTAATATGTCAAAACACCATTCGCACATTTCCACGCTCCTCACAGCCCATGCCTTTATCAGCCTCAATGCTGATAAAGCTCTCATCCTTAGGCACTGTTGGAATGGATGCCTTTGTCTCCAGAAAAGCATGAGCTCCTCACTTCCAAGGGCTGTTTTCACTCATTTCTGAATCTCCAGGGTACCTCCCAGCCCCCAACACATAATAGACAGTTAGCATGTGTGGAGACTGGGCGAGTGCATAGATACATGCATGCACACACAGGGTAGCTCTGCCCAGTTTTTTGAAAGTTTTCTTACCAACACAGTCCAGGTGTGAGTCAGGAACCTTGACTCACAGAAATCTTAAATTTACAGTATAAGTTCTGACTGGAAATATGTGATGGTGATATAATTTGCTGTTACTTTCATTGTTTTATTCAACACAATTATATATAGACCCAGTAAACAGCAAAGCGAAAAAGCTGAATTCATGTCTTTTAAATACACAAAGTAACATTCTTAGGAGCTTCAGCCAGAGCAAAAGCAGACTGAAGTTCCAGCCAATCTGTATTCACTGAGAACAATATGAATGGGCCCCAATAGCCATTACAATTTGGAAGCTCCTGGGATTCATTGACGAGAAGTTTTGGATCCCTCCCAGGGATGAGTGATGCAAAGTTTGAGCACTCTCCACACATCGTGGAGTTAATTGATTCAAAGTCCTAGAAACCTCAGGAGGCTAATTGCTGGCAAGAACTATGTTCACTTCCAGCCTTCAGAGGCCCGATAAGTAAGGAGAAATATGCAGGAGTGAAAGTGTTCATGAGAGAACTAATGGATGGATGGAGGGAGAGGGAGGGTAATTAAGGGGTTAGAACAGTCGTCGGTAAGAGGCTGGAATGCAGCTTGGGTGAGATCAAGGAACTAAAAGAATACAGATAGACCTTACAGGCCCTGCATGCCAGGATAGAGGTTACTGGATGAAGTTCAGAAGAAAAAAATTGGAGTGCTTTAAGAAGGAGGGTTTCTCAACTTCACAAGCCCTTGGAGAACCACTAAGTGAGAATATTTAAAACAGAAATTACCACCCTCTATGAACATTGCCTCTATCTAATATTCCTCCTCATTCTTCTCCAGTGACTAACTTTTATTTCAGCTTTTCCCAGAGGCATTCACGGATATTTTTAGACATTGAGGTGCAGAGGTGAAGGAAGTGGCCCAGGGGCACACAGCCAGCAGATGACCCAATTGGAACAAGGGGTGAACCATTCTGCTGACCAGTGAAGGCTCTTTCAACTTATTACACATGAGTTAGTCATCCTCAGGATAATTTTTGCCTCAGATAGCCTTTTTTGAATGTTCTATTGAACTATATGCATAGAAAACTGCACCTATCACAAGTGTGCAAGTGGAATGAAATCTTGCAATCTGAACATACCCCTTGAAGAGCATTTGAAGACTGAACACACAATCATAAAAAAGCCTTCTGGTGTCCCTACCAGGCACTACCTCAAGTGTGACCACTGTCCTTATTTGTAACAGCCTATATTAATTTTTTTCTGACTTTGTGCATTGCATAGACAGAATCAAGTAGACCCTTAGGTCTGCCCTTTCTTACTCCACATCATTTGCTAGATTTTTCTATGTTCTTGCATGTGGACATACGTTGTTCACTCTCATTGCTGATAGTATTTTATGATAGGAAAGTACCATAATTCACTTGTCCATTCTACATTAATGAGTATTTGGGTTGTTTACAATTTGGGACAGTTTGAAACAGTGATACTATGACTATTTTAATATTTCTTTGGTCATGGGATATGCATATACTGACCTTTTTATGGATTATGCCCAGCTGATTTCCAAAACAATTAGGCCAATATATTTTCACCTTCATGATCATTCCCATTGCTTGGCTATCCTTAACAATTGATGTTTTCTGTTGTAGTTTTAGTCATTCTTGTAGAGGGTAGTGATACCACACTGTAATTTTAATTTGAATCTTCAGATGACTAATGATGCTGCATATATCCATATTTATTAAGTCCACAGTCAATGTATTAGTCAGTTCCAGCTGCTATAACAAAATACTATGAACTGAGTGCTTAAACAGCATTACTTCTTACAGTTCTGGAGACCAGGAGGTCCAAGATTGAGATGCTGGCAGATTTGATGTTAGGAAGGGCACTCTTCCTGGTGTGCAGATGGTGCATACTCAACAAGGTCTATTCCTCTTCTTATAAAAACAGGGATCTCACCATGGTGGTTCTATCTTCATGACCTCAGCTAACTAAATTATCTCCTATGGTTCTCACTATCTAATACCACCATATTGGGGATTCAATACATGAATTTGGGGGTGACAAACATTCAGTTATATATTAATGACAATCAGTAAGGGGCCTCACTTGCCCTCTCTGAGCCCTGTAGCTGTCAATGAGAATCTACCTGTTCCAGTGATTCTTCCATAAAGGAACTTGTAGGAGTTATTTAATATAGAAATATAAAACCACAATAATCCAACACATTGCATCAACAAAACCTAAGTTTCCCTAATTTAATTTGCTGAAAGTTATTTAGCCTTTACTCCACACCAAGAACTATGTGGACCTCTTTATTTTAGACCATAATATGAAAAGGACTTGGAGCAGTTTGTCAAACAGTAGAATTAAGAAGATATCTATCTATCTATATCTATCTACCTATACCTATCTATCTATCATCTATCTATATCTATTTATCTATATCTCTATATCTAGCTATCATTTCATCTCTATCTATCTATCTGTCTACCATCCATTTATCTACATGTCTGTATCTACATGCAAGTATCAATGCACACACAACACACATCTCTCACAGTGTAATCCTAGTAGTGGCCTCCTCTCTTTCTCATACTGTTCTCTCAACCCCAGTCATAGGATTAGTAAAACTTGTGTATAAACATAGCCAAGGAAAATGTTTCCTTCTTGACTTCACCCAGCATCTCTCATTCATTCATTCATTTAATGGCTATTTGTTGAGGCTCATCTATTGCTAAGCAGAGTCCCATGTATGAGATATAGCAGTTGGTAATCCAGGCAAAGTCCCATGCTCAGTAAGTTTGTAGTCTCTCCTGGTAAACCATAAGAACAAAAAGGACAGAAGAATGATCTTAGAACGCAAGCCATAGGGCCAGAAGATGGTGCAGTGATTACAACACTGGACTTGCACATGGCCAACCACAGTTTGAGTCCTAAACTCAGTGGCTTGAAACTCACCCCAAGCATGTGTGTATGCATTCCCAAGATCCAGGGAGGAGAATGAAGAAGGGATTATAGCATGGCTATCCCCCCTGAGGGGGTGATTTCTCACTTTCCCTCTCACTGTCTCTGTCTCTCTCTCTCTCCAGTGAGCACATGCTCCCTAATGCAAAAACTCCAAAAAACAAAAAAGAAAGAATCCACATCATAGCACAATGTATCAGTTTTCTGTGAAATATTAAAACTATAAACTGGACTCTCAAACAAATCCAAATTTATGCTTATTCTCATATGTTGGAAAGTGACTCACTCTCCCTTCCTCCTCCATCCCTTTTCTCATTTAGCCAAGGCTCCACTGTGCAGGAGAAACACAGATCAGTTTTCAGTGACTCTAAATTTATGCTCCTTTTTCATCATAGAGATGAAGTAAATAGTGGTGTGAAATACCATTTTAAAGTGAAGCTGTACTTCTAGGAAAAAAGTGGTTGGCTGGGGGCTTAGGGTACCTGAGTGTCTATGAGAACATCTTACGCAATTATTTATGCATTCTTAAGAATCTTGTTTCACTAACGAAAGAATACAAAGAGGAAACTCACATAGCTAACATCATATTTTTCCAATCAAATTCTTAGAGAAAATAGCTAAGTTTTGCTCTTCTAGAGCTGTAGGATTTCAGAGAAGGGGAACTTAACCTAACCTTAGGGAGGACGATAAGAAGGCAAATTCCATTCTGGGTCCCACCTTTTTTATATACCTGCATGTGGAGGGTGATATCCTTTTATGAATTCCTTTTATACACCATGTTAGAAGGAAAAAAGAGTTCCTAGTTGGTCAGTTTCTCCTTTAACTCTGCTAATTGAAGCACTTCATTAAATGGGTCTCCTTCTTAATTCCAGCCTTAAACCTGCACCAGTGTAATCTGAACATGACATATCTTAAGGCTTTTATCAGCATCAGGCCCTGCACTTTCACTTAAGACCATCCATGCCTTCACATTGTCTCAAAGGGTAAAGTCTGAATACGTTAAGGCTTCATATAAGGCTTTCAAAATATGGCCTCCACCTTCTTTTTTTTCATCATTCCTGCTGCTTATGTGGGTTGTGAGCACAGGAAAAAAAGACTAATTATTCCACTTCCAGTCTATCTACATTTGCATGGCTCCCTTTCCCCATGGAAAGCATCATCCTTGGTCCATGGTTTTTCCATTTTAGGGGGGTTTGTTTGTGTGTTTTGATTTTTCTGGCTCTAAACTTATTTCCTCTCTATAGGGACTTGATAAAAATTCTACCTCAAACTACACCAAGCCTCCCATGGTTTGAATGTGCCCCCAGAGTTCATGTGTTAGGAACTTAATCCCCAATATGACAGTGTTGAGAGGTGGGGCCTTTAGAGGAGATTATCGATAAAGTCATTATGGTAGGATCAGGTTAGTTATCATGGAAGTGGGTCCCTGATAAAAGGAGTTCAGTCCCCTTGCTCGTGCGTGTGCTCTCTCTCTCTGCTGCGCTCTCTTGCCCTTCTACCTTTTGCTGTGGTAGATGCAATAAGAAGGCCCTTGTGAGATATAGGGCCCTTGATATTGGACTTCCCAGTTTCCAGAACTGGAAGAAATAAATCTCTCCTCTTCATAAATTATTCAGTCTCAGGTATCCGCTATAGTAGCACAAGATGGACTAAGATGTGACTGTTTAGGTAGGAATGCCTGGAAGCATTATAAATCCAGTCTGACCAGGCCCTAATTGATTGACCTTGGCAAAATTACTTAATAATCATGGGCTGGTATTATTTGGATGTGTTCCCCCAAAACTCATGTGTTAGAACTTGGTTGTTATTGTGGTGAGAACTTAACCTGACCATGGTATTAGGTGCAGCCTTTGGGAAGTGGTTAGAATTAGATCAGCTCATCGGGATGGTGCCTCTATGACTGAATACTAGTGGATTAATGAGAAGAAAAACAGACCAGACCTGTCACCTGCTCTTTCTGAATTTCCCTCTTACCATGTGATGCCCTGCCCTGACTTGAGACTGTTCAGAGTCCTTTCCAGCAATAAAGCTTTCAACCAATGTGGCTGCCAAGCTTGGACATCCAGATCTATGAGTTGAAGAAACTTATTTTTAACAAACCACCCATCTGCAATATTCAGTTATAGCAAGAGAAAATAGGCTAAATATAAAGCCTGGGTTTCTTCATTTTTAACATGAGCACGATCACGCCTGCAGCATTCTTTCGAGTGGTAGTCAAGAAATCCAAATATTTAGCTTAGTGCCCAGACAGCTGTGGATTTTGATGTGCTCTCTGGCTTGGTTAGTTTGCTCATGTCCCCCACCCCACCCCTCACAGCATGTAAGAACGTTCTGAAAACCCTTATGAGTGCTGACAAGCGTTTGTGGTCCAGTTTCCTTATTCAATAGGTGCTCACATAAAAATGGACTGCTACTGATTTACTGATAACATAATGTCCAGAATAAATACAGTCATGCCCAGCAAAATGATGGGACTAAGTTCTGAGAAATGTTAGTAATGTCATTATGTGAACATCGCAGGGCTCGTGTCCACAAACCTAGATGGTATAGCCTACTCCACACTCAGGCTAACAGTATAGCCTACTGCTTCACCACTCTATGTCTGTCATTAATCAAAACATTCTCCTGTGACACATGATAGCATTGCATTATTATTTACTTATCATTGTTGGTGTAAAGAGAAAAATATCCCACTATGGAAGATGGTAGTTGAGTATATGATGTCTGTCAGATTTTAAAGATGAAGTCCCAAAGCAGAACCCTGCAACTCCGGGGTAGCATCACTGCTTACCATGAAATAGCATTTGAATGTGTCCCAGTACCCAAATTCTACATTGAAAAAAAAAAATTCTCTTGGGGAAGTAGTTGGTTCCATTTCTCTTGTCAAAAAACAACCTAAGCCACTAAAATTCTTCAGGTGAAGAATTGCAATGATTCCCCAAATGTGAAATAAGTTAGTTTCAACCCAAAAGATGTTTGAACACTATAACATGTCTATTTTATTTATTTTATTTTTATAATTTCTAATTTACATGTCATAGCTGTATAAACTTATGAGATACAGTGTGGTTTTTCAAAACATGTATACAATAAGTGATAATCGAATCAGGCCAAAAACATATTCACCATCTGAAAAAAACAGAAGTAATGAGGATCTGCTGGGAGAAAACTGATTACAGAGGGTTTGAAATGAAGCCGTGCACTGGCTATGCAGGAATTGAACCCCTCACTCATCTTCAGGCTTGAGCATGAGAAGTGTCACCTTGCAAAGAAACCAGGGAATGCTGGTGCTTTGAAAAGTTTTCGGAATGCTCCTGCCTGCTGGGACGGGGGCAGCACAAGGAGACTAGCCAAGCCAGAGACATGAGACCCACAGCTATCTGGCACGACCACCGGCAGGAGTCTCGGTCTCACCAGACACGTTTTGATAATCCTAAGGAAAGGACTCAGTCATTTTGCTAGCGCAAGGAAAAGCTGCCGAGGTATTCACCCAAGTCAAAGCAGAAATTAGACCCTCTCCTGACAAGAGGCAAAGGGACCATAAAGCTAAAGGCTGAGAACGTGCTTTTTTTTTTTTTTTTCACTTCAGTTCTCTCTCTCTCTCTCTCTCTCTCTCTCTCTCTCTATATATATATATATATATATATATATATATAATATATACATATAAACTAGAGCAAGAGAGAGAACACACACACACACACTTATTTACAGTTACTCACTATACATCTTTACAGTGTACAACATGGTTTTTCCCAGTATGAATAAGGTGCATATCAGTCAAGATAAAGATATTACCATACACATCAGCAGCGGCAAATAACTTTCATGTTTGTGTCAATTAAATGTATTGCTTGTTTGTTTTTCCTCTGTCCCTCTGAGAATAGACTTAACCAAAAAAAGTAAAAGACCTCTACAAGGAAAACTAGGAACACGTGATAAAAAGTAAAAGTGACACAAAAACGCGGAGAACGTGCTTTTGAGGAGCCACTCCCGGGGGAACGGGGAAACTGTCTCACTTTGACACTGGCTTCCTCCTCCTTTAAGAGAATGATTCAGGGATGTTCGGAGGTCAAGGACTGAGCAAACCAAGCAAACGTCACCAAAAAGACACCTTCACTCTGGCTTTCCATCATTCAAGTCATGCTTATAACTTTCGACTAAAACATTGCTGGTTTTCTTCTTGGCTTTGTTTTCCAGTTTTAAGGACTTTTGTCCTGTCTTGAGCTGCCAGTAGGTTCATATATCTACTATTTGAACAGAATCCTAACCTGTTTCCTGGCTTTAAGTTTTAAGCAAAGTTTCTTACCATTTATTTGATTTATTAAAGCTAAAACTGCTTTTCTTGAAATTAAAAAAATAGTAAAAAATACATAATTAATGATCGTAGTAAGCTATACAGCATCAGCTAGGTGCTACCTTACCATATATTCATTCTACTCAGAGTTTCATGCCTAAAATCAGACATTCATTCACAGATATGTATATACCAGCTGAACTTGCTATTGAAAGTAGTTAGATTATTTAAGAAATTTTGTGATTCAATAAAATGTGGGGGAAAAAGGAATGGAAAACAACTGTAGACACCTGGGATAGTGTGGGATGAGGGTAGGAAATGGCAGAAGGTGAGAAATGGGAGGGGGAATATATATATATGTGTGTGTGTGTGTGTGTGTGTATATGTACTATATATATGAAACTAGAAATGGAAAATTATTGGCGATAACATATATGATTAAGCCACTATGCCAGTATATTCTGAATGGGAAGTCACATTTTGTATGCTGTAACGATGCTCAGTGAATGAATATAAATTAATTAATTAAAAATTAAAAATAAAAATAAAATAAAATAATAAATAAACTAATTAATTAAAAAAAGAAAACCCACGTGATTTATTAACTCACTTAATAAATGTGCTTGTGTATACCAGGTTGCATGTGATAAAGAATGTTAAGTACCTTAGCAGAACATATTTATCATAAGCTAAGGCATAAACACAAATTAAAAGAACCAAGTAGAAATAAAGGTAGAGAATTATAGAGGTAAAAATAGTATGGAAAACATCAGGATCTGGGGCCTATAATTAAAATGAAAACTCTTCCTAATATGAGATCAGGATCTGAGTCCTATAATTAAAATGAAAACTCTTCCTAATATGAGTCCTGGAAGTCCATTTCAAACTAGCTCAAGCAAAAAGACACGTATAGGGTCAAGCTCACAACATTATTCCTCCTGCCAGCTTAGGACCCTTATCAGTGTATTTCTCCAGAACTTGCTTTACTGTCAGTTTTATTTAAGGGGCTGCTTTGTCCTTCCATGGCTTTGGGTCAGGATTAATTGAGGCCACTCAACTTGTTTCCTTAAGGTTGAATTTTGAAAAGAAGGAATAAGGGCTTTGATATAATCTCTCCCAGGGGCCATTTGGACACATTGCACAAATTGGCTCCCTTTCTCATAGAACTGCATATCAAGGGGAGGGCTGGACGTTGCTAAACCGCACACACAGAC